>NW_025936630.1:54269-117944 GCF_000764305.2 Hyalella azteca | reverse complement strand
CTAGCAATTAAATGTATTAATTTTCAGCAAATGTCACCATAACTTATGCAACACGACGTTAAAGCAAATGTCACTAAAATAATAATGTAATTTGGGTCACTACTTGCAACGTAGTATGCTATGCAGAAGACATAAGGGATGAAAGCCACTATAGTTTATCACAGTCCCACAAGTTTATCAAAATTACTATTCACTGTACATGTTGCTATATAGGCTTCTTATCGAAACGCTTCCATGAATAGTATTAAATCTTGGCAACTTGCAAAAGTATGTTTTTTTTCCACTGGCATATGCCCAAGGACTCATTGATCACTGGCCAATGTTGTTTCCCAGCTTTTTGGCGCAACTGCTGAAATAAGTTCTAGTTTTACAAGAAATACAAATACTTTGTTATGGATTGAAAGTCATCAAGTTTGTACTATTTATTATGGCCAACGGACTTACCGTGAGACATATACGTACTGCCCTATGAAAACGTTTCAGGACGACAAAATAAAAATACAAGGTATTAAAAGCGAACTGCTAGAATTGGTCTGTTTAATTAATGGTAACTTTTTATTGTCATGTCAATTGCAGAGATAACTGCCCAAAGGCCATGTTACTATACAACCCTCATAACATGAACATCTTTTTTCTAAGTTGCATTGAATAATAATAAATAACGTGTTAGTCGCATATAAGAAGTTTCGTTTTCTCGTATATATGATGTGCGCATGAAGGACAAAAACGCTCAAATAATGTTAGCAATAGCTTCTTCATTATGATGGCTCGATGGAAAATCATCCAAGTGGAACTTACTAGGAAACGCGAGCATACTCTGAGACACTGAGACGGTGTAAACGATTTAAGAACATCACAGATTTTGGCTTTTTAAAAGCATGGAACGGTCTATATTACAGCAGTTTCACTGATGTTTTGATTGCATTGAGGGTGGAGGCGACCACGCACATCTTGAGCCACAGTGCTGCACGGTCAGATGCTGGACTGGAAGAAACAGTGGCGGTACACATACTTCATTGTGTGTGGGGCCATGCAAGAGGAGAGCTGTGGGTTGCCTTAGGTGCAGCGATCAGCAGGCTGGAGTGAGGTTCATCTTCCTGGGTTTCTTTACAGTCACGGCCAAACCTGAGAAATGAAATGGTATGAAGTCAGATAATTCAAAGTTACGAAATTAAACTATTCAGTTTAGGAAATTTTTGTGGACTCATTCATGAATCATGACCTACTGCAGCGTGCAATAAATGTATCTTAATAAAAACAGAGATAAATTCTTCTTGCAATGGGCGGTAAAAAGAAACTAGGACGTTTACATGACAATCCCCAACTGTACAGCAATTCATGGGACAATTTTACAATATTATATCGAGCTAATAATGAACTCAGAATCTCTGAAAGTAAGGTTCCACTTGAAATTTCATAGATTGGTCACCTGCACTTGAAATAAACACTTGAAAAGTTTCACACTGACTGAATTTTGGAAATATATCATTTGGCAAGGAAGTCACTTCCATGAATTAGATTGATCTACCAATCAAATGCTGAATGGATGCAAGAATGGTTTTATGACACACATTCTGATTTTCCCAGTTGATAAGCTGGAGTGGACTAGGAGGGTTTTTGCTCAGAAATTTAATGATTTGATAACAAAATAATGCAACATTACACAGAACTGAAACTATACTGTACTTATGTTACCATCACCCAACTCAACTTGTACGTATATACCTACAGTACAAAAAAATCTTTCCCATTGCCAAGGTAAAGAATTTAAAAATTTGTCTCTACGTATGGGTATATTTCTCAGTCTAAGTCTGAGAAAATAAATAATATTGTAAGACTCATTAAGCTTCAACTGATACATTGTCTTAGTAGAAGATTTTGCAATGTTTTTATACAAATTTTTCTAAAAAAACAATTTTTTGTAGAGCAATTAGGATTAAAAGATGATTGATTGACTTATCTAGCTTGTTACCCAAAATTATTTTGAAACTTTCTTTCTAGTCTACAGACATGTTCAAAAAATTTCTCACTGTTTTTACAATATTGCACAATTGAAGTAAAGTTATTAGATTTTGTCATCTTGAAAATGTAGTCTCAATTCACCATTAATGCCCAAACACCCCATTAGCTTTTTAATTGATAAAATTGGCTTTCATGATTCATATAATAAATTAGGACTAGGTAATGAATAATGTTAGTAGTCAGTACAAGAGACTTAGAAGTTACAGTGTCTCATGTATTCTTAAATGATGCAGATATTCTAAATGTGATTCATGAATAAGTTTCATCAGTGTTCACACCAAAGAATGATATTCATTATAATTGGAAATTGGAATTACTACACAATATAGATAGCCACCAAATAATTAGGGTAGAATTCTGGGAATGTGCGTTCATATATTCAAGATTGATGATCATTGATCCAGCCTAGTAGTAGTAGCATGATCAGTCCATGCCAATCAGGTATAAAATATTAGGTAAATATAAAATAAAATCTAATTGCACATTTTTCAAACGTATATGATATCATATCATATGATATCATATATGTTTGAAAAATGGGCAATTAATTTTTATTTTATATTTACCTAATAGCTATTTTGTAGGCTGATTGGCATTGACTGCTCATGCTACTACTAGTACCGTACTACTAGGCTGGATCAATGATCATCAATCTTGAATATATGAATGCACATTCCCAGAATTCTACCCTAATTATTTGGTGGCTATCACATTTGATTCATATGTGCACGTGGCACATGTTTGTACCTATTGTTACATGTATTGTACCTATTACCCCTTGCCCCTGGGTTCCTCTGCCAAATTTCATCTTGCAGCACCAATCGCCAGGATGCACAAATAGGCTATTCTAATAGTAATATCCAACTATGAGGATTCTTTTTCTTTGATATCAATTATATCATCATCATTCATCAATAACTTCATTACCTAGGTAATTTTATATATCTGGTAATTTTCCTCACTTTCTTAGCCCCTAACATAAACACAAAACAGTATTTTGATTTAATCTCTAGGCATGCCATTAGCCTTACCTGCTGCCTTAGTAGCTAAGTAGCCTAGGTGCCAGTGTCACATCAATAACAAGGATCTGATTCTACTCATAGTCTCGCTGAAACATGTACAACATCGTAAATAAATTGAGAAGTATCAGATTAAAACTGACATAATTAATCAGAGATAATTAGACATCAACTCGATATATGCGGGATTCGTTGAGGAGAGAGCTTCATTTATTATGGTCATCTTCTGAATGATCGGACAGGAACTCCTTGCCGATTACGGCCTCTCAGCAAGTCGGCCCTGTTTGTTTGTTTCGAATTTATTTGTTTTACACAATAGAATTGCTCAATAAGCCCTATATACTCAGAGACAGACTAGCTGAAGCTCCTGGGATTTTTATAAAGATTTTTAGGAGGGCAATTTTTTTTAAATTGATCTCAAAATCGGCACAAAAACAACGTCTTTCGCGACAGTATTTACATTTTGGGCCCACGGTGACGTCACAGTCGGAACGTCAAACGACATCCGCAAAGAGCAGCTGCGCGTGGGTCAACCTTGTATTAATTCAACCATGGATACGTATAACTCCAATTTATTTGATAATATTTTTGAAACCCAGCGCTGTGAGCGCCTAGGGCTACGATGTCTGTAAACGAAGCGTAATGTGTTACTATATGCGTGCTTTGGGAACTCGCAATAGCTGGCGGGGAACTCAAATTGATTTACGAAGCTAAGTTTGCGCATCGCTGCTGGCCTATACCGGCAACAGCGGCTTGATGAGGCGCCTTTGTCCGACAGCCGCGGACATTTCAATCGCTCGGTCATGAAGAAGCATTCGATGTTCAAATATTTGTTAAAACGAAGCATATTTCCCTTTGCTTAAATCATTGAATAACTCGGCCAAACTAACCTCGTGAGGTCGAATGTTTATGCCGGCGATTGTGCTCCACTGGCGACTCAGCCAATTACATCATAGCGATAACTTTGTGAATGATATTTCTTATGGGAATGCATCTCAGTGATGGGAATGGGAATACAAAGGGAATGAATCTCTCTTATACAAAGTAATCGCGCATAAATAATTCTTGAAGGGTGGCCCAGTGGTTGGGGCAGGGTGGCCCAGTGGTTAAAGTTCAGAGTATCAGGATTGGCGCAGAGAGGCGCGGGTTCGATCCCAACTCCGTGCGCCAGTTTCTGGTCAGAATCGGCAAGGAGGCCGGGCGGTTAAGCACAGCAGAATTGTAGCAGTGAGTTGCGAGTTCGAGACCGCAAAATGCTGTGAATGTTCTGCGATGTTAAGAATCGGCGACAGGCCTACGGCCTAATAAACGCTGAAACCGCTATTATTATTATTATTATTATTGAACCACATTCAACAGTTGTTATTGAACGGAGGTAGCTATAGTGCATTTTATATGTTATATTATCACAGAACAATATATTATATACATGGCAGATGCGTCTCAATTTTTGCGTGCATTCAATTTTTGGAAAGAAACTTTTCCACACAAAGAAAATCAAACTTTTTGGTGGACTCATACATTTTTCTCGTGTTTCCCTACAGACTCGCTCCTAACAAACGCATCGTCGCACACGTGGCAACGAGCCTCGGGGATGCCAACGAGTGATTTAGTAACATATTTCGCGCACCATATTTGTTTCTAGGGTTACGAAAACCATTACTAGAATATTGCAAGCAAAGCGGTCAAGTACACCCAAAAGAATATTGAGTTTTTTGTACGTTTAGGTCAATAAAAGCTCGTTTATGCCAAGTAGTTTAAGGTGATGAAGATTGGAGCAACGATTTGGGGGTTCGAAACTTGCATGCGGTCGTGAAAGTTTAGGGCGAAATCGATAAGGTGGCCGCGTTGGTAAGAATCGTATAAAAGTCAATAGGTCTAATAAAAGCTGACACCGCAGAATTAAATTATGTTTTACCTAATCCTGCAAGACGAATTCAAGGCATAACGTTATACGCATGGCGCGGTCCACGAACGTCGAGGTTACGTACCCGCCTTCGTCTTCTAAATTCATTGAACGATACACTCAAAGAAATAAGTGAGATTAAATATTACCATGGCGATGCTTTCATTGCGTCTGCGCTGTCCTAGGCATCCATGCGTTGCTAAGCCGGGCAGAGGCTGGGCTGTTCTCGATTATATACCAGCAGCATTTAAGCGGGTGTGTACTTAATTACATTACAGACTGACGGTACATTTATTATATTTGATACTCACTACGGATATAACTATAGACAACCCTGTTTATCTACTGAGCATCACGAACATTTGTATTGCAAACTGAAGTATTCTTACAATTCGCAGTCGCGAAATTACAACACAATTGAATATCATGATAAATAAGCTCAATAATTAATTAACGAATAATATTAGAAAAAGAGTCGTTGCACCAGCATGAAAAAAATATTTCACAGATATTTCTAATAATTTTATTCATAAAATGCCATACCGTGAAAATGTGTTGCGAAGATGGCCATTAGCGTTGCACGAATTAAGTTAATTTATAGGTGATTGAATAATCATTTATAAAAATTACGACTCGCCCACAATTTGCAGTAATCTGAGATAGATTACTGGAGTGTGTGCCATGTAATTAGTTTTCGTCGGTTTGTCGAGCTTTTTTATATGAGAGAATAGTTCAGTTTATGCTGGGAATATGATTTGATAGCCAAATTTTAACAAATGCATTCAGTAGAAATGAATGCCTTAGCATTCTCGTAAAAGAATTAAAAATATCTGTAAATGAGAGAAGGCATTATTCGGGCGTTATATTGCTGGGCGGTACCTGAAATTTAGTCGCGCGAGTAAATGCGGCTATTTTCGAACCGAGCAGCAAGTGCAGCGGCCATTCGTTCGAAGTCTAATAAAATTTCCTCCTATATAGATTGCCTATTAAAATTACTGTAATTCAGCTTGGTGGCAAAAGATATAAAAATAGTTGCGTGTGACACAAATTAATATTTTAAATGGTAGATACTACAATAATTCAAATAGTGGATAGTAGTAATAATTTAAATAGTAGATTGTAGTCGATAGTAAATAGTAGTATATATTCTATTCTTTATAACATTGAATAAAACCAAAATCAATGTGTTTATCATTGATTACACATTATTTTATCCTAAAATAAGATTGCTCTGTTTCATTTCAACGAAGACAAAATTACGCTGAGATCGCTAGTCGCGTTGGAGAAGAACGGTGAAGCGTAAGCAGGAAGAATCGTCTGGTAGTAGAGAATGCGTCATTTTTCGCCATTTATACCTCCGAACGGCTATCATTCCGCTTGTATACTGAGCAAACAGTTCAGGAAGTTAGTAATAGAAATATATTCCCTTCGAAATCGAAAGTCATATTAAACCTAATTTGGATTTAAATAAACCTTTCATAGCGCGTATCTAAATCTCATATATGTTTAAATGTCACTTCACAGAATTGTAGCCGAGCCTCGCACGTCACTAATTTTTGTACCCCGATTTTCCTTGTCATTTTTTGGCGATCAATCAAACAGTTATTTTTTATATCGCTTCTGTTAAATTTGTACTCAAATTTTTCATTAATTTGTCTTTCGATTTTACTAGCATATTCATTTAGAGAAAAAGTCAGTTCACCGAAACGCTTCCCTTTTATTCAGTCAGTCGTGAAGCACTTTACACTTCACTGATGTTGAATCTTTTGTGAATAGTTATATTGTGACGTGTAAATTTGTGTGTGATACTTGAGAATAGTTATATTGTGAGATCTAAATTTGAGTTGTGATATTTGTGAATTGTACATAAGTATTAAAATTACTTGGCTGCTTAAGTCGCAAATTTACCAGGAATTTAAAAGTAAAGAAAATAGCCAAAAAGTTCACCATTTCTTATAAGAGAAAACGTTTTGGAATCCAGCTCCATCGTCAGTTCACAACCTAGAACACATGTACAAACAATTAGTAGACTAAAATTCACATTAAAATAATTCACCTAAACTTGAGGACATTAGAACTAAAATCGAAGAAAACAGAAAAAATGAGATAACATGCAGAGAAGGTAGTATATCTATCTATCTATTTACAATTTGTAGAGGATAGGAACTGAAAGCAGCATTTAGACTGGGTTTCTGTTTGAAAATCTATAAAGATTCTAAAATTCGTAGGCCAGAAACACCGGGTGTGGAGGCTAAAACTCTAAAATCACTATTGGACACCGGGACGTTGCACTGCTCGGCATGAATACGTATGGCTGAATGAGGGGGATGCGCAAGTATTTAATAATTTCCTACGAAAACTTAAAGATTCCGCTTCATTGTCACCTGAAACTTACTTCAAACTTTATGCTTCTGGCTCATGTCCTGGTATTTTGTATGGCTTGCCAAAAATTCATTAACCAGATTTCGCTTCAAATTTTCAATTTTGCCCAATTTTTGCTACTTACAATACTCATAGCTTTAAACTTGCTAAATTTCTGGTTCCAATTTTGAGTTGTCTTACCGCCAATCAATATACGGTAGACAATACTTACATATTTGTGGCCGCTTGAAGAGTTTCAATAATGTTCAGGGCTTGACTATGGCTTCATTTGATGTAAAAAAAATTTTCGCTAACATACCTCTTTCTAAAACTATTGATATTTGCCTCAATTCTTTGTTTAAAGGTGTCAATGAACTTGTCATGGGTCTGAACCGCAACTTTTTTAAATCTCTTCTCGAATTATCAGTTTTGAACTCTGTTTTTGTATTTGCTGTCAAATTTTATAGGCAAATTGACGGTCTAGGCATGGGTATTCCTCTCGGCCCTACCTTTGCTATTATTTTCATGTGTTACCACGAAGCTACATGGCTGGCCAATTGGCCTATTGATTTTAAGCCAATTTTCTACAACCGATATGTATATGATACATTTTTAATTTTCAAACATCCCTCTCATGTGGACCGTTTCTTTGATTATCTTAATCGGCAACACAAATCCATCAAATTTACTATGGAGCTTGAATCCAACAATAGTTTATGCTTTCTTGATTGCAAGGTCATAAAATCCGGTGGCTGTTTCCAGACATCTGTGTACAGAAAACCAACGTTTACCGGCTTAAGCACCAGCTTTTTAAGCTTCTGTTCTTTTCGTTTCAAATTAAATGGGATTCAAACATTATTAAACCGCGGTTTCCGAATTTGCTCTACATTCCATAGTATGCACACTGAATTTGAATATTTGCGCAGTATGTTCTCACTGAATGGGTTTCCTTCACAATTTGTGTATACTCAAATTAAGAAATTCTTGTCTAAACAATATGCTGAGGTGGTTCCCGAACGTGACGATAGGAATCGCGTTTATTGTTCTTTTCCTTACTTTGGCCCCGCATCTGAGACGATGGCAAAGGAGTTGAAAGATCTATTCTCTAAATACCTCCCGAATGTAAATCTTAATGTATTGCTGGTGAACAATTTTAAAAGTAGCTCGTTTTTCAAGTACAAAGGTCCTCTCCCTGTTCTTATGCGATCATTCCTAGTTTATCAATATAGTTGTGCGCAGTGCGCATCTGCGTATGTCGGTATGACATCGCGCAATTTTTATACTAGGCTTGCAGAGCATAGGGGCAGGAGTTATAGAACAGGGAACATACTTGCGCATCCCCCTCATTCAGCCGTACGTATTCATGCCGAGCAGTGCAACGTCCCGGTGTCCAATAGTGATTTTAGAGTTTTAGCCTCCACACCCGGTGTTTCTGACCTACGAATTTTAGAATCATTATATATTTTCAAACAGAAACCCAGTCTAAATGCTGCGTTCAGTTCCTATCCTCTACAAATTCTAAATTGATAGTACTTTCTCTACATGTTATCTCATTTTTATTTCTGTTATCTTCGATTTTAGTTCTAATGTCCTCAAGTTTAGGTGAAATGTTTGAATGTGAATTTTAGTCTACTAATTGCTTGTACCTGTGTTCTAGGTTTTGAACTGACGATGGAGCTGGACTCCGAAACGTTTTCTCTAATAAGAAATGGTGAACTTTTTGGCTATTTTCTTTACTTTTTAAATTCCTTGTTAATTAAATTTTTGTTAGGAATAACTAGGATTAACTATTATTGCTGCGCCTTGTTAAGTTCATTACTTTTGTTTACAGAATCATATTAGTTCGTTACTACGAACAATAGATTCAGTGCGTGCTATCCGCTGAGTTTATTTTGGGTTTATTTTGAGTTTACTTTGGGTTCATTTTGTTCTTACTTCTGTTTTCATCTTCAGTATTTACCAGTGCCTTCGTTACCAATAAAGTATCAAGAATACCAAGTTCTCTTCCCTGCACGGTTAAAGTTCGGTTGTCTGGCTGGCGCTGACGTAAGAGCGTTCGGTAGTCACCGTCGCGCTTACAGAATGAATTCCGGACTCCACGTCCATCTCCATCGCGCTCACTCCGCAACACTTGCGTCGCAGGTTGCCAGCTCGTCTGAGTATTTCTGCTTTGTCCAGTGTTTGGTTGTTGAAGGTTAGCCTGGGAAATGCATTTTTATTAAAATCATGCACCGCTACAATTGAAATACAGAGATTAATTTTGGTAAGCTCTCCTGTCTCTAATTTCAGTCCGCTCTTAGAGAATCTCCACTGATTCCATTCGCTCAATACTTTACGCGATCCTATGAATTAAAAGGATTTCCAATAACATTTATTCACCCTTTTATATTCGCGTTATTTCCGTGCATTCCACGTTACCGAGTTAATTATACCACAATTAACACAACTCCACACAAATTTTGCTATGAATTCAATATACATCTTTCCTGCACTCAACATAAAATTTGATTGCCTCCAACATGCGTTTGACGTTCATTCTACATAGGCGTGTCATTTGGCATTCTTAGATCAGAAATATAGGAAGCATTTTAAATAAATTTCTCGTTCATTTTACAACAGATTCTATACATTACCGTCAATGATTTATTGTTTGCATCAGAGATTTCTGGATGATATTTTTATATATTTTCATTCATGACCTACTTAACTTCACGTGGCATTCATTTCTTAACCACCATTAAAATGTTTATTCGGAGTACTTCATATCAAAACGCGGTGTACCTTAATTTGAAAGAGGCGCCTGATTCATAACCATTCCTTTGATCTTCAACGGAGCTTTGAGGCCCTCAAGATTAGATATCAATAACAACCCAAGCGCCATTCGTAGTGCGCATTTCTTAGCATGACAGCAAGGCTTGCGAGGACTGCATTCTTCAACGCACTCCTCATTTCTGCACAGGATTGAAAAGAACTGCAGTCGCAGGCTGGGGCGGTGCTGCAGGAGAAGCAAGTACACGTCGCGTGTAGAGACAAGGAGTTCAGGGAACGCTGCGTGTTGGTGGGGCGGTGCTGCAGGAGAAGCAAGTACACGTCGCGTGTAGAGACAAGGAGTTCAGGGAACGCTGCGTGTTGGTGGGGCGGTGCTGCAGGAGAAGCATGTACACGTCGCGTGTAGAGACAAGGAGTTCAGGGAACGCTGCGTGTTGGTGGGGCGGTGCTGCAGGAGAAGCATGTACGCGTCAAGCAACTATACGACTAAAATGCAAGCAATTATTCAATATAACCTCTCATTCTAGTAAAAAATACTTGCAGCCCAGTGCCCCCTTTCAGTGCCCCCCCGGTTACACAGTTGTCCTGGGTAAAATACCTGGATATTTCAAACCATAATCTACTCGAGATTATATTACCGGATTACGTATACTGGATAGTCAGAAGACCTGAACATGAATCCTAGAGGTGACTGCCTGGCCAGAAAAATGGCCTCAACCAACAACAAGCCATTTATTGTCTGTTGTCTCGACCAACAAGCTTACAACATGGTCGGCCAACAACGAGGTCTCGACCATCGACGAAGTCTCGACACCCAAGGAGCTCTCAATAACCGTAGAGGTCTTGACGACCGGAGAGGTCTGACGACCGAAGAGGTCTGACGACCGGAGAGGTCTGACGACCGGAGACGTCTGACGACCGGAGAGGTCTGACGACCGGAGAGGTCTGACGACCGGAGAGGTCTAGACGACCGTAGATGTCTCGCAAAGCAAGTTTATCTCAACTGCTGACATATATAAGACGCTATTCGCCAGCCAAGGCAGGAGAAGGTTGCGAACTGCACATGAGCGCACATCTGTTGATTACCTGAAACACCAAACACATTATTTGCTGTGCCATGAGTACACATTAATGACAACTCTCTGTCTTACTCTCAACATCGATGAAAGAACAGTATTAATTCATCGTAATGATAATTCAACAGTGATAACAATAAAAGTTAATGCATCACCTGCTGCCGCATTGCGATTTCAAATTTTTTATATTCCATTCTTCCTGTATATTCAATCGACTTTAAAAATCGATCTCAATGCTGATAATCAATCAATTGATCTAGCACGGCCGGTGCTGGACTTTGCATCACCGGTCTGGGATCGAATCAGACCAGCTCTATGTGAGGAGAACGGCGGACATGGCGTGCATTCTGTACAGAAAGCTACATCGCTTGGTTGATGTCCAACCTCCATCCGGTCTGTGCCAACCTGCCACGCGAGCAACAAGGGGGCACCAACAGAAACTCCAAGTCCCACGCAGCAGAATAAATATCCCCCTACACTCCTGCTGTCATCAGAGTATGGAACATCTTGAGTGCCTAAGTCGTGACAGTAACATCTCTACTGGTCTTCTTCCAGTCAGCCGTACTAGGCTGAGCTAGGGCAGTCAACAACTCAGTCATCCTATCTGCATGAAACCCTTCAAACCGGCTTTACTCAGTAGCTTTTGCTGCCGTGTGTATGTGTGTCGCTTCCAGTACTGGATCTTTTCTTCGATTATGGAGAGTCCACCGCAACAAGGAGAAGAAAAATTCTCGAACTTTCTAATTATGCTTTCTATTCCGCACTGCCGGCTTTTGTTGAGTTGTCATAAATCCGCCTACCACACGTAAACAAAGTGCTTTTTTAGTGTTCCTGGTGTTTGAGTTTTGAAGTTATAAGTTGTTTCGTTACTTGTTAGCTGTCGTTTGCGAATTGAAATCTAATAATAATACTGCAGTGTTTTGCATAGTGGAAGAAATAAGCTACAGTGAACGCTTGCGCCTTGGAATAGCTTGAGACTTGAGTAGAGGAGTTAATCTGAACTTGAGGCCATCTTAGCCATGCCGGTTGCCGAATGCCGCCGTGGCAGAGTGCCAGAGTTTGAAGTTAAACAAACGTCTGTATTATTTTAGTCTTTCTTCATCTCATTTGCTCTATATTCACCAAGAATTTCTATGTTCTCACTGCTTATATGTGTTTTTATATATCTTAAATAAATATAATTATTAGAATCTCTTAATATTTTTCCATTAAATATTGTCTATTGATAAGGGAAAGGGAAGAAACTTTATACATAGTAACATACTTACACAGTTACACTCTAGTTGCAATGTGGGTCTTGGGACAACAACCATATGAATGATATGATATGACCAGTGCTTTCAAATTTATTACCTGTAGAACCTCCCCAGACTGGAATAATGGGCAGGAGTCACCCGTACAAGAGCAAAAATCACCCGTCAACGAGGGTCAATTTTACCCGTGGCCATGGTTAATTTCACCCGTAGCCAATGGCCATGGGTTTCTTCACCCGTGGCCGGTGGCCATGGATAAATTTAACCGCGCCCGTAGAGCTACAATTTCAACAGTAATGGCCAAAAGCCCTTAAACAGCACATCGCCAGAAAAAATTCATTACATGTAAGGCTGTACTGAATTCGTCGTACCTTCTTTCACAGATAAAGTCACTCACTACACTCAACATTTATGGTTCGAAATTTTTCCCACCTGGAACTTGTTAGTTCTGAAAACTTGTTCCATCTGAAAACTTGTTCCACATGGAAAGTTCTTAGATCTAGAAACTTGTTAGATCTAGAAAATTCTTCCATCAGGAAACTTGTTCTACATGGAACTTGTTCCATCTGGAAACTTGTTCCATCTGGAAACTTCAGACTTAAACTTCTTGGTTGTTCAGGGTCTTTGGATTAACCACGGACCTAGAATCAGACCCGGGATGGTTAAGTTTTCAGGTTTAACCAAGAATATTTTGGGCTTGGCTATGAATGTTGGAACAATGGTCCCCTATAAGAGTTTACAGATTTGGCCTAAATGAGGAACAACTTCCAAATTGCCAGATCGGTGGCTTTTGAATATACCGCGTTGCTGGTAGGGTAACGTGGGGCAGCGCGCCCCCCACTTTNAACACTTAGCAAAACGTAAATCCGTGCACTTCATCCCAGTGAAACTGTCGACCGGCGGTAGAGAACACGGATCAATATCTGCCATACTTAGCGAGAAACCCGCTATGGGCCCGTGACCCGGAGTGGGCTCGCTGCCCCATGTTACCCTATGTATTAGTGTATCAGTATTAGTATATTAGTACTAGGATTGTTGTATTATTAATATCTTAATATAATAATATATAATATTAATAGGTATTACTAATATATAATATATCTTGAATGCTATATAACCTTTCATTATAATAAAAAATACTTGCAGCCCAGTGCTCCCTTTCAGTGCCCCTCGGTTACACAGTTGTCCTGGGTAAAATACATGGATATTTCAAACCATAATCTACCTCGAGATTACATGTATATTACCGGATTACGTATACTGGATAGTCAGAAGAAGACCTGAACATGAATCCTAGAGGTGACTGCCTGGCCAGAAGAATGGCCTCAACCACCAATTAGGTCTCGACCGTCATATAACTCTCGACCAACAAGCAGGTATCGACCATCAACTAGGTCTCGACACCCAAGGAGATCTCGATAACTGTAGAGATCTCGACGACCGGAGAGATCTCGACGACCGGAGAGGTCTCGACGACCGGAGAGGTCTCGCAAAGCAAGTTTATCTCAACTGCTGACGTATATAGGACTTATTCGTCAGCCACGGCAGGAGAAGGTCGCGAACTGCACATGAGCGCACATCAGTTGAGTACCTGACACACCAAACATGTGATTTGCTGTGCCATGAGTACACTTAATGACAACAACAGTCTTACTCTCAACATCGATGAAAAAAAACAGTATTAATTAATCGTAATAATAGTTTAACAGTGATAACAATAATAGTTGTTACATCACCTGCTTTCTCAATGCGATTTCAAAATTTATAGAATTCCGTTCTTCTTGCATATTCGTTCGATTTTAAAAATCAATCTCAATGATCTCCATTGATGCTCTAAGGCCTCTACTAACATGCTTGTGTACAGCACCAGTAGCTTCCCCACTCGGCCGGTGTGTCAGCACATCCCGTTTGACGGTACCAATCGGAGCTTCATATTAAGGACGACTCTTCAATGAAAAAATGTGACCAAACATTTCGAAAATGTTCCACATCAGTTCGTGACTTTTGAGGCAATCGATTGTCTTTCCCTTGCAAGTTAGTCACCAATCGAACAATGCACGCAAAGTTATCAGTTATATATTTCTCTTCTTCCTCCTGACTCAGTCTTTCATCTGCACCAACACTCGTAACCACTGGGACAGTAACTTTAATGGTCTCAGCCATATTGGTAAAAATGAAGTTTAATGACGTGCTTCCATAACAATTTCATTAAAATTCACTCCAGTAAAATAAAANAGTTAAAACTCAACAGTAATAAAACGTGAAGAAGTTGCTGCAGTTTGGCATTAGAACAGTTAATAATCATGATTCAAACACCTCATGAATATTTACGAACATCAAAATCCATTGCATATAAGTGACTCAGAAATTTATTTGCCACGTGGAAAAAACAGTGTATTTGGCATTTCTCTAACTGTTTGCTTAAGTCACAACAGCGAAAAGTCAACCTAGCCGCAAGTTCGACCATCAATAATGAAATCGTCAGCTCATTGGAATTAACTGAGTCAGAAGTCAGAACCTTAGATTCTAAATCAAGTTATTCATTGTCCATCAAGGAAATTATATCATTGCCCAGTTAAGTTTCGTTAAATAGGATATTTTTTGATTCATAATAAATCACTCGAATGTACTACAAGACAAACAAATTAGACGAACCTTGTTTATGAGTGCGGTTCAGAACTGCGTGGCGGTTAAGGAAATTTGTTGAAAAAAGAACGCCATTTACGAAGCTTTTGTAATTGAATGCTTGATAGAGTAAATTCTAATCAAGTATAATAATATGTGTTTATATAATGTAACCGCTGCTTTGCAGTCCAAGATGGTTACGTACCATTCTAGTAATGGTCTTCACGTTTACTGACAGTAATTCACACAAGGGCATGAAACTATGTATATTCAACACAAAAATATTTTATTACAGCAAAGTTTCGAAAACGGACTTCAAGTTAGTGTCACCGGTCTAATGCCGCAGGTTGAAATTATTTGAATTTTGTCTGAGAAGAGATTAGGAGCCATTACATACAGTAATAAATTCTACAACCATTCAAAAATAGCAATATGACAAATGTTCATCTCCGCACCACACCGCACTGGTCGGCGTCGGGAGCAAAGTGACAAGTGGAGAAAGAGTGATGCTGAAAACTACTCCTGGTAAACAAATGCTATAAGAGATGCGTCAACCTGCGGCTACATATAATAATATATAAAGCGGTTTCAGCGTTTATTAGGCGGTAAGCATGTCGCCTCTTCTCTATAACGCAAAACATTCACAGCTTGTTGCGGTCTCGAACGCGCAAGTCACTGCTTCAATTTTGCTTTGCTTAACCGCCCGGCCTCCTTGCCGATTCTGACGATAAACAAGCTCACAGAGCTGGGACTGTACCCGCACCTCTCTGCTCCAATCCTGGTACTCAGTGGTAAAGTATGGATACAAAATGAAATACTTATAATTCTAAATAATTTTCACACGAAATATTCTGTTGGACAGATGGCTTTAAAACTTGCATGGAAGAACGCACATAGAAACGACATTAGACTCATTGGATCCGCCACAATTTCCGGACTTGCGTATGCATGGTGCGGAAGAGTAGTTTTCAGTGGAACTTCTCAGCGTTGCCAGATGGTATATTTCTATACCAGATTTCACAAATCTGGTATTTTCAGAAGGTGCCTGGTATGAACATTTTAGATCTGGTATATTTGTGAAAATGTGATGCGTGGCTGATGGCCGTTGCAAAGGCCTGACCCTGAAATTCTTTTTCTCAGAGTCACCACGCCCCAAATCCAAATCCAAATCCTGGTGCGGAAGAGTAGTTTAAGTTTTCAGTGGAAGCTGTGTTGTGAATGTGGGTTGGAATTCCGGTTCGAGCTGGGTCCAGGTGTAATGAAAGGTCATCTTCCGGCTACTTCTTCAACTTCAAGGCCAAGCCACTTATAAATAAACGAGTAATGGAAAATATGTTGTTAGAACACTTTAACAGGCTGTGCCTAAGCAGAATTTGATATTTCTATCATATTAGTATGAACGTTCAGTCGTTCACGTACTAAACAATAAAGTAGTTCATTCGCGCGCCGCGGCAATCTGTGTCACTGTGACACTGTGTGCCATCATGCGGCATGTGGGCCATTCTAGACTTGAAATATGCTTCACTTCTTATTAAATTCAATAAAATTGAATAATCAGTACTTATTATTATTGAATATCAACAAATAAATTCATTCTTTATTACTACTTTCATCCTACCTTAAGACTTTAGTAGAAACTAGAATGAATATTACTTTTTGAATTATTATTTTCTTTTTTCATATATTCTATATTCAGGATGGAATTCCAAAAATAATGGTTAACATATTATTTTTGATCCACCACCAAGACCAGCTTCTCAATCCAAGTTATCCAACAACCAACAATGTTATTTGAGGCAAAAATATGAACTTCTTTAAGGCTTAAAACACATATGGGTTAATGGGGTATGCTTACTTATTGCTAAGTTTTAAGTAATCACTTAGAAGTTGCATGCCTGCAGCTTTTACTGAACAATTAAAATTAGTCTTATAAAAGTATTAGTTAGTTGAAGATTTGTCTCTTAAGTTAAAAGCAATGAACTAAACTTCATTTTATTATTTATTTAATAGATATGGAATTCTATATAGGTAATATATTCTCACATTTACATAAGAAAATGGATCGAAAAGCATGCCACTTTACACCTTCCACCGCAGTGACAGTCATAGTGACAAACCAGAGATTTTTTAGAATCAGTTAATTTTTAATTTCCTTGTTTACCTAAGATTTAAATCAATTTCTTATACATGATAATGCTGGTTTCCAGGATACTTTACTGGTTTACTTCTAGGACTCAAAATGAACTTGAGGGAGAGTCTAAAAAACTCTCTGCTTTGCCAGACAGTTGATACACTTAGCTCATCAGATTCAGAAACTGCCACGCTTCCGCTATCTTGCGTGGTTCAAAATCCGATACCATGTCTTTCAACGATGCCACTCTTGATTGCAATCGCCTGTTGTTTATCTGTAACTTATAAATTTTTGCAATGAATATGTTCTAAAATAAAAGAATAATATAAACTTTTGCCAAAAATTCTTACACTTTGGCCAATACCAAAAAAGTTTTCAATACCACACAAAATGATGGGATAAAGTGATAAACTGCAACTCTTCCATGGCATATGGGCACAGCATGATTCCATGAAAACATTTGACAAGGAGGTGTCATCAGATTGTGTTGAAAATAGGGTAGTTTTGAGATAATATGTGAGACATGGTGGCAATCTAGGAATTGGGGAAACCTCTATTTGGACTCGTTCACTTTTAATCACTTCACTCGTTCACTTTTCATCATTTGAAATACCACTTCTGTAAGTCTTGTAATCTGTTAGTACACAAATTTGCACGACGAATGGAATAGCTCCTTATTAAAAGTTCATTATTAAATGATACACTAAACGACTACAAATTCTTGACCTGGTCTAAATCGAATTACTGCAAAATGTATGCCAGTGCATGACTGTGCGTGGTACGCATTTAGACGTGCAATTAGCTGTTACATAGTGATCGCGGATTAGAATGTTATTTTCCCGCGCTGCGGAAGAAAGTACAAAATTAATTGCAGCATAAGCACTAACCTCTGGCAGCATAATCATGCCTTCTAATCATTCGCAACCGTCATATCAGTTCGGTTATTCAAACATGATATTACTTGTAAAAATCTTCCTGAGTATAGGTAATAAAAATGACAGCATCGAAAAAATTGCTTGTGCATTAGCATGCACTATTGCCATCCCGTTTTGACACGGCCCATTCATTCTATTCGTAATCAATATTTATGAAATTAAATACACAGTTTTCAATGCCAATTGCTTTGTGGCATGGATATTTTTTCATATTTCCTCTACTCCCAATTTAAACAGTTTTGGTTAAGTTTGGCTAGGTTAGGTTCCACTCTTTTGCTGTATTAATTGAAGACAAGAGGACGTGAATATAAAAAAATTGATACTGCTCAATGAGTATTTACATGTCTGCATTAAATTTCATATCTATTGCTAACGAATGGAGAAAAAAAAAGTGCCGAAGTGGCGTCAAGATAGCTACGCTATGCCACGCTTATAGGATGGCCCACACGCTTCTGTCAAACCAGTTGCGTCAACAATTTTAGGATGAATTTTTTGGAAAGAATTTTCATAGCGGGTATAATAGGCATAATTAAGTAATTTCAATCATGATAAAGCTAAGAAAAAAGCTATATACAAACAATATTTTTGTGAGCGCTGTCAAAATTCGTTTCAATTTTAACTAGCGCGATAAAAGCAAATTTGTAGCACGTTTCATGCACATAAGTTTTTATAATCAAAACCGAGCTTAACCTTTCCAACAACAAAGTATGGCTCCATCGCGTAAGTCTCGTAGCAGTTCTCCCTTTCTTGGCTATAACTGTTGACTGATTTCTGCTTTCAGTGCACCATTCTGAAAAAAATTAGATTATGATCAGTTTGTTAATGAAAAACCTAGAAACCTAGTGGGAAGCAAAAAACCTAGATCTAGGTTTTTTCTGCTTCGGAGCGCCACAGTGCCTGCGGAGTGCCTGCTGGAGTGCTGGCTCTAAATGCCCAAGGATTTGCTGAAAAACCACCATGATCCAACTTACCGGAAACCTTACTTTTTTTCTAAATAGTTGGCCGAAGAATGACAAATATTTTAAATGCAAGAATTACCGTCAACCGGGGCTACTCAAGACGGGTGGGGCTACTCGGGACAGTCCTCTGACACGGCATAAAACTGTTATAGTAGCAAAACTAATTGAAATATTGCAAAACTAAATATAGTGGCATAAACGTCAACATTTTTCCTATCTATGTAGTATAAAGGAAGTCGAAAAATACTACATTTACTAGCTTTGAAAAATTCCTTAAAAAATGGTGAAAAACGCTATTTTGAAAAGTTACTTCTGCTAAGGTCTGTAGTCAAAAAAATATTTGCCATACTAAAAAATTTTACTTACATAAAAGATGCACCCAGGTGTCGGCTTGAAAACGTAATTGATGGAATTGTCCTATCTCATTCCAAAAAAAAATGGCGGCCATTTCTGCATGGCGGGGCTACTCGGGACACCCCCCCCGGGACTATTCGGGACACCCCAAAAAACACATTTACAGTAGAACCTCAGTAAGCAAAGGGTCCAGTTAAGAAAAAAATGGATTAAAAACAAAGAATATTGATTACATTTACCTTGCTTGGCGAAAAAAATTTCACTTATCCAAAAATTAGTGCATCATCGGTCGTCACAAAATTGTACATAGAATGCTATATACATAATTGTACACTGGGCATCATAGAATGAAAAGTAATTGACCTAAACTATGATTCATTTCTCCAAAATATATGATGGTTGTCACTAAAACATTCCTTTCTGTTTCAGGTATGTTTTTCAGGATCTTTTTCTATAGTAAATTCACTTAACCCAATTAAAATGGCGCATAAACGAGCGCATGGCGCATAAACGAGCACTATTGTGCTTGCCATGTCCGTCTGTCTGTTTGTCTGTGACCTCAAGTTTTCATCGACGAGAAAAATGCGCTCTCTGTCATTCTCTGCAGCAAGTACCGAGTTCTATTTTTTTATAGTAAATTCACTCAACCCAATTAAAATGGTGTGAAATTACGAGCTGTCCTGTGAGCTTATAGATACAGAAAAAATGCTATAAGGCTGCTGATATGAAGCTTGCAGTGGACAAGGTTGTTGTAAATGCTCAATGGTATGTTCATGGATACTGGGGTGACTTCAGCCACATTTTTTATTTTGTTTTGCAAACAAAAGCGTTTTTGATTTTTTTTTGCAAACAAAAGCGGGGTCATAAAGGATGGCCAAAGTCACTAAGGCGTTTTTGACCTTGTTTACGACCCTGGCGTTTATGACCCCGGCATTTATGACCCCGTTTTAGTTTGCAAAACAAAATCAAAACCCAGCCTAAGTCACCCCAGTTGACGGTAATTAATGTTTATGGCAATATCATCAATAAAAGAAAAACAAGTAAAATCACTGAAAATGCCATTTATTCTACCTCTACATCATCTACAATGAAAGAGGAGGACTTCAGAGTACAGTTAGTAATGTATGAGTACACTCTGCATGCTTCAAATATGTTAAAATGAAGTTTTATTGAAAGTGTCCCGAGTAGCCCTGTTCAACGGGCTACTCGGGACACTCTTTTTTTTTTGCTTCTGGCACCTTAGGAATAGCATATGGAATTTTTTTTGACGATGCCATTCGATAGCCCTCGCAAAGAGCTATAAAATGAGCCTAAACTTGTTTATGAAATGTTTCATCCTAAGAAGTTATTAACAAAAAAAAACGCTCAAAACTGTCCCGAGTAGCCCCGGTTGACGGTACAATCTAAATGTGTTGGCAAGATCTTCTGAGGGCGCAAATTTTGCTACTGAAGCGTCGCCAAAGATCTTGCAATATTCATCCACTCTCTGCACAGTAGAAAGTATCCTGGATACCAGCCGTATCATACATAAGAAATTGGTTTAAATCTTAGATAAATGAGGAAATTAAAAATGAACTGATTCTAAAAAATTTCTGGTTTGTCACTATGAGCCTGCTGGAGCCACACTGCCACAGAGCCAGTACAGCATGAATAGGTTAGGCCAAATGGCCCAGATCAGAAGAGGTTAGGCCAGACAGCCAGAGTAGCTAGGCAGGCTGGAATTCTAAAATTCATGGTTCATATAAAAAAAGCGTTCTGCCTTAAAAAAACGTTCCAGGCAATAGAAACAGGTTTGTAGGCCGTCAGAAATCGGCTTCGGTTGCAGTAACTATGATCGTATGAACGTCAAGTCAGGCAACACAGAGAAGGTCCAATGCAAGATTGTTAATTGCGCGCTTCACTCACAGATGAGCAAGAGGGATGAATCTACAGAAGGAAATACTATTTACCCCCTCAACATAATAGTTTCAAATTAAATATAAAAAAACATGAATGGCACCTATTCATTACCTCAGCTTTCAAATTGAGGAGAAACTCCTCGGCAGTTGGAGAAACTTCTCGAAGAAAAGGCAATGCACAACAAACAACATGACACTTCACAGTTGACTGACTAGAATAGACTCAATAGTCAAAAGAGTACTCGAAAGTAAAAAATTTAGCATTCAAACCTTTAGATTCTGTGAACCTTGTGATTTCTTCATTATTAAAACTTTAGAAGGCTCACAATATATCATGTAAAGATTTCACTCAATTATCGTCTCGAAGTTTGGGAGCTTTATCTGCAGTAATGTTCTGTAGTTACCTCACCCACCAATTGCGTAATGATAACTAACCACTAACCATCATTAGATTCCTGCCACTGTTGCACACAATTGATTCTGCATGCATGTATAATATTTACAAAGGTTATTAAACCATTCTGATTTCTGTTGAATGTCAGTTACTGATAAATTTTTAATATATAAAAATTCATATCTTTCATTTTTTCACATGACTATATTGATGTCGGTTTCACATTGGTTGCCGGTGCAGTTGGTATCCCTGCTACCGTAAAATGGGGTAACTTAGACCACTTTTTTTATAAATGATGCCATTTTTCACTAGCTAAATTAAACTTGAATTGAAACATGCAAAATACAGGTCTACACTCTAGCTTTACTCACCATAAATTGCTGGCTCCTGCCTCTCATAGTCTTTATGTAATTTCAAAAAAAAAGTGATGGTCTTTGTTACCCCAGCTCTTGGGGTATCTTAGACCGGGTGGTAAAATCAATTATATTTTTTGGTAAAATAACTCCAAATAACTCCAGGTTTTGGTGCATTGTAGTAGAACTCTTCTAGTTACATATGCAAATGACAAAATTGAGGAAAGTGTCATAGTTTGCAAATGAGGGGTGCCACCCCATAATGGGGGAATGTGACTACCTAATGGCAGCCCTGATGGGGTAAAATTGACTGGCTTGGAAATTAAGTTGAAATTACCATACATAAGACTCTGTAGAGTCTGAAACATAAAGAAAGAACATAAATAGGCTGTCAAACATAAAATATGTTATATATGGTAATTTTATATTAACTTCCAAGCCGGTCTATGTTACCCCCTCAGGGCTGACATTAGGTGGTCTAAGTTACCCCATTTGGGGGCGATGCCCCCCATTTGCAAACTATGACACTTTCCTAAAATTTGTCATTTGCATATGTAACTAGAAGAGTTCTACTACAATGCATCAAAACCTGGAGTTATTTAACCAAAAAATAAAAAAAATTTATTTTTTCTATTGTGTTTTGTAGCCTCAGTATTAGGCCTTCAATGCCCATTGACAAAATTTTTCTATGTCAAATAGTTTTTGAGTTGTGGGGTTTTTTGTTAAAAAAACGAAAAGTGGTCTAAGTTACCCCGCCGGTCTAAGTTACCCCATTTTACGGTAGCTTTTTTTCATGGGTCACATTTTTAATTTTTTAACCTATTAGATATGCAAACTTTTTAAATTTTTCTATTGTGTTATGTAGCCTCAGTATTAAACCTTTAACCCTTTAGTGGGCAAGCATTGAAATATCCAGAAATTAAAATTTCAGAAACCATTTCAAGAAAGTAAGAAGTATTATACAATATATTCATTTCTATGCATTTTCACAAATTTTGCCTATTGAAGGTTTAAATCGCACTTGAAGAATTCAATAAATGCAATCAGTACACAAAATTTTTCTTCATAATCAAAATTCAGTATATGCAAATGAAAAATTAGAAACATAAAAATTAAATTAATTAAATTAATTAATTAATTAAATTAAATTAAATTTTAATTAAATTTAATTAATTTAATTTAAATTTAATCAAGTTGCCAAAATAAATAAATATATATATTGATACTTCCACCTTTTGAAGAAAATGCGGAAAGAGCATCAATTCCATTGTCCGAGTCGAAACCTTCAATATAAATGCTCATATTTCAATTTGTGGACTTTGCAGCTGGTGATGCTATAGATAGCACGATGGTCAGATAATCAGTGATTGACTGAGGCATTATAGGGATGCCTCAAAAACAAACAGGAAGCCGTGGTGAGGCTTTTTGTGACGCGATTTCAAGTGATCATATATGGTAACTTACCCGTGAAAGGGTTAATGCCCATTGACAAAATTTTTCTACCTATGTCAAATAGTTTTTGAGTTTTGGGGGTTTTTTGTTAAAAAAAAACAAAAATTAGTGTAAGTTACCCAACCGGTCTAAGTTACAACATTTTACGGTACCTTCTTTGTTTACGTTTTTCGTTTGGCTGATCGCAACAAAAGGAGATTGTATGTCTCAGCTGATTGCATCGGTGGTCAGTTTTGTATTTGTGGATTGAATCATAGGCAGTTTTTCATGTATTTGTGAGTGAGTGTACATAGTGAAGATGTTATTCTTTGCAATTTCCTTCAATAATGACATAACTACACTATTGTATTACGCTCTTGAAATAAGAATTGTAGCATTACGCATTAAGTTAGCATCAGTGCGTTAACATTGTGTGCATTTGAGACGGTCCCTTCTAGCTTTCTATTGCTGATTGGATTCCAGTGGCTGTGACGTTGCACACGTTCTAGGGATGATTGGATCCCTGTGACAGTACGTTGAACGCGTTCAAGCTTTGATATGATTCTTGTGACTGTTATGTTGGACGCGTTCAAGCGTTGATTGGATTCTTGTTACTGTGATGATGCAAGCGCTGTTTTTTTTAATGAAACAGCTGTAGCATCTTGCAGAGACTCATCAGTGATGATTATGGACTGAAAGTGGAAGTGTGCTGGACGTTCCAGATTTTTGGGTCCTGCTTTCCGATTTGATATGTTTACCAGTTAATATATTACCCCTCTGGAATTCCACACTATAATACCACACTGGAATTCCCCATCCAGCTGTACCTAGCTAAGCTAGGTACAGCCAGATGGGGAGCTGCCTGCTTATGAACGAGCATGCTTAAGCATTGGCTGAAGACCTATACGGCGCTATTTTCTTTCAGCAGTCTGTCGCTTGTCTGGATTATGGAGTTCAAGCTTAGTAGGTATGGCTTCTAGTTCTGAGAGACTGAGGCTGACTGGCTGAGTAAAGTTAATGCATGCTGAAGCTAGGCGTTGGCTCCAGCCTCCAAGGCTTATTTAAGAGTGAAATTTGATGCCTATGGGCCCTGGTGCAATTCTATAGGTTATTTAAAAGAACCTGGTCTTATGACATTTTGAACCGATCACGCTTCTTTATGGACTGAGCGCCCCACCGCACTACACTCCTCTGGCAAAAGCTTCTTTACTTCTGAAAAGCTCTAGTTGCAGTTCAAATGGAAAATATATTGCATGCCAGCCTATTCCTATGACCTTTGCCTGATGACTTTTTTACAAATTAAGAAAAATATATTATTATTGACCTTAACTGGAAAATTGGGCAGAAACCACCCTCAAATCAGATAATAGTGCCTGTGAATCTTTCCAACTTAACCATTTACCAAGGATTTTTCCCAATTTCTCCCAGAAAAAGTAAGAAAAACTAGGTACTTATTATTACGTACCTGCAGTTTTTGGAAATCGCCCTGAATATAACAGTTTTACCCGTAGGCCGTAATTTTATGAAGCTTCTGCATGATATTCAAAATTTGTTCTAGCCTGAATAAAGATCCAGCTCTACAGTTATTTTGAATAATTGAAGATGCCTATTTCATTACCTGGTAGGCTGATACAGACTGGCTCTGGATCAGAGACTTCATTTTGGTTAGCAGAGCAAATATGAGGCAATTTTAAGTTATCTATTCAATTTTAAGTAATTAAATTACTCACTAGTATTATGTCAAGTTTTTTAATTGCAGGTGTGAATTGTTTTTCTTTTGTCAGTTCCTTAAGTTCTAACTACTAGTCAACTGAGTTTTCTCTACCCAGTACACCTATGCCATCATGCTTTCGTCTAAGCGCAAGCTTGAGGAGAGCCATGGAGAAGACAATAAAAGTAAGTGATAATCTGTTCTGTAGCTACTGATTCAATAAATGTAAAATTTTATTTTGAATTTTCTGTCTTTAATGTTAATTTATTTTGAACAAGTGCTAAATTATTTTGTAGTGATAAACTTATTAATGATTAAATTTAGTCTATTAGAATTTAGAAATATATGAGTGGGGATGTAAACCTGTATCTCACTTCTTTGATCTTGCTGTGGAAGGTTATGGCTTGCTTTTTATATGAAAACTTTCTTATGTTGAGAGATTCAGATCATCAACTGGAAACAATTGGGATTTGCACCAATGGTAAAGTGTAGATAATGAACAATGACAATTGTTCCAAGATAAGAGTGCAAAACAGATTATTACAGATTGTTATACTAAAATATATATATTGCTATCAAACAGTTTTGTACCTACTTCATGGACATTTTATTAACCCAATCAAACTCTCATAAGTCAGTGATTCAGTAGTAATCTGATTAAGCTGGATTTCAATGAAAATTCAAAATTTTATTTTCATGATGAATCCTTTCATTTGCAGAGGTGATATCACAGCTGTGCCCATATCTGGACACCATCAACCGCCACATGCTGGACTTTGATTTTGAGAAGCTGTGCAGTGTGTCCTTATCACGCATTAATGTCTATGCCTGCCTTGTATGTGGCAAATACTTCCAAGGTGACTCACCAAAATTTATTGTTTCTCAACCTAATTTGAGGTTGAGAGATTATTATTAAGAGCTAATTTCAAGCCTTTCATAAAGTTTTTTAATCTTATTTGTTTAAAGTAACAGAGAATAATTGATTCAAAGCATCAAATAATAGTGACAGTATAATGCTGATTCTTTTATTGCTGACTTGAATGGTTGTTTGGTAAAATTTATTCATTCACTTTTGACCTAAATAATATGTACCCTTTTTCAATTAGAAGTATACTCCAAATAAAATGTTGACCCATACAGTGGCAATTAACAAAAAGTTAAGGAGGCAAACTTATAATGACTAATTTAATTTCCTATATAAACGCAGCAATACCAGGGCGTATTTGAGAATATTTTCAATTAATAGCATCTCTAATTTTGTCTTGATTTTTATTGTGTTTTTAGGTCGAGGGAACAGCACTCATGCTTACACCCACAGCGTGTCTGATGACCACCACGTGTTTCTGAACCTGCAGTCCCTGCGCTTCTACTGCCTTCCCGATAATTATGAAATTATTGGTAACTGACATCGAATTTTTGTACCTCTTCTAGTTACTAGTTGTGTTAAGCTTTTGTTTGCTTTGCATTGCTAAAATAAAAATTGAATGTAGATATAGATGCTGTTGGTACATTTGTATTTTTATTTCATTTGCTTTGTTGTAGTTATTGGGTCATGAGTCTGGAGTCTCCAGGCAACTGAATAAATGAACAAATGATGACAACAATCATAAATTTTAATTGAAAGGATTTTTTCAATGTTACATGAGCTGGGATTTGTTATTTCACAATACTAGTATCAGAATGCTAGTACTTTTAATACTTTTAGGTCATGCATGTCTGTTCAATTCAATATGTTTACCATTTCAGATCCATCACTTGCAGACATTATTTATGTGGTAAATCCCACATTTACCAAAGAATGGATCAAGATGCCACAGACAAAGATGAGCAGAGCTTATGACAAGTCCTTGTACCTTCCTGGAATAGTTGGGCTCAACAATATTAAAGCCAATGACTATTGTAATGTCGTATTGCAGGTAAGCAATTGATTTGATATTGATGCATAATTCTATACAATTCATCATAATTTTTTGTGCCTGACTTCAGACGGTGTAAATTAATTATGATCATGCAGAATAAGAGTGTATTGTGAAAGATTTAGTATGAAATTATGCAGTTTGTTTACCTATGTTGTGCAGTATATGTACCCAAGTCCTATAATGTTTGTGGTGCAGGTTTTGTCCAACATCACGCCACTCCGGGATTATTTTCTCTGCCCCGAGAACTACAGCCACATCAGCCATCCTCCTGGCAGTGCCAGCCTTGCAATGTTCCCTCTCATCACCAGGTTATTTCTGTTATTCTTCTCTATTTTAATATTTAACTCAGTATCTTAAGCAATTTTATTTATATTTTCTATTAATATATTCCTTTACAATCTTTTTAATTTTGTAGAAATTAGTTAATGATGTCTAGTTTATTTCTCTTCTCTTCTCTTGAAGGCTCATTGTCAACTTTATATATCTACACACATTATGGAGAATCATGCTCATCGTTCTTAGTGATGAGTATCTTACTATCTTTACCTCATATCATTTGTGTTTTCAAGTTAGACGAGCCAGTAGGTAGCTTAACTTAATATTCACTATATTGGCCTCAACTTAATATTCATTATACTGGCAGGTTTGGTGAGTTGGTCAGGAAACTGTGGAACCCTCGAAACTTTAAGGCTCACGTATCGCCGCACGAGATGCTTCAGGTAACATTATATCTCAATGAATACTGTATATACTAGTTACAATCATTGCTACAGCTCTGTCTAAGATCTGAACATCAACTTTTATCATATTCAGTTCTTTGTGAGAAATCTTTTAAAAATGTGGTTCAAGGGTCACTGAACTAGTTCAAATTTACCGTTCTCAGTGCAAGATTATATATTGCTCAAGAAATTTATAACCTGATTCGAAAGCTAGGTACTATGTCAACATGGCTATTAATAATGAGAAATTATGCTCATGCCCAGGTTTATAAGGGCTCAAGAATACGTACTATGAAGTAGTGAATTGTGAATTACAGAAGTTACGTACTACGGTTAATTAGGATTTCTTTTAAATATTTACAAAAAATTAGATATTCTTTATAAGGATTTATTTTAAAGAATAACATGATTAAAATGCATATTAATGAGGTAATTGTTGTGCAGGCGGTGGTAACGTGCAGCAAGAAGAGGTTTCAGTTCACAGTGCAGGGCGACGCTATTCAGTTCCTGTCGTGGATCTTGAACGCCATGCACCTTGGCCTTAAGACCAAGGCTGCTAAGGGAACCATCATCTCCAAGTGCTTCCGGGGCTCCATGGTTATACGCTCCAAAAAAGTGGGTCTTAGAAATTGTTGGGAAAACATATATTTTTATGCACGAGTATTGTTAAAAAGAAAGTGTGTCATTATGCATGAATCTTTTAATGAAGTGTACCGCCACATGGCAATCTCATTTAAAAGAGTGTATTTTGATGCACAAATCTTGTAATCATCTGCAAGTACTTTGATTATTACGGTACGTGTTACTAGGATGTGAATCTGAATTAAAAAAACAATGAAACGTTAACTGCGTGTTGTCATTATCAGCTCAAAGTGTAGGAAATGTTTTGAAGTGAATGACTTGGCTGCTTAAACGGGGTAAATTATCTAAGTATTCCTAATACAAGTGCCATTTTGTACATGCCCCTTCAATAGTACATCAAATGTTAATGTCAAACTTTGCATAAATATAATGATGTGAGAAGAAATGCTATTTGTGAAAATAGTGATAAGAAAATTGCAATCTCCAATTGCATCATGGATGAAACTCCTGGGATTGTGTGAGTAATAACTTGAGTGACCAAATAAGACAACTATGACAGTCACAGGATCATGCAAGTTACGGTATATCTTCTGTCGCCATATAACACGAGTGAAATGTTCCAGGCAGCGACTAACACTTGTGAAATATTTCAGTTAATATTGTTAGTATTGTATTTCGGTCAATATTTCAGTTCCTGAATAACACGACTACAATATTGCAGCTACTGCCTGTAGACGTGCCGGCCAGTGAGCTGCACAGGCTGCAGCAGCTACCGGAGTATCAGATGCGGGAGGAGACGTCCAAGTTCTTCTACTTGACCTGCGACCTGCCGCTGCCTCCGCTGTTTAAGGATGAAAAACAGGAGAACATCATTCCTCAGGTTGGAAAGTGTTTAAATGATAATAAAAGTTACCTTAGTTCCTTACAACAGATTATCACTATGTTGCTGGTAAAAATT
Organism: Hyalella azteca; assembly: GCF_000764305.2. Classification (NCBI taxonomy): domain Eukaryota; kingdom Metazoa; phylum Arthropoda; class Malacostraca; order Amphipoda; family Hyalellidae; genus Hyalella; species Hyalella azteca. The sequence goes on along the minus strand of NW_025936630.1, from coordinate 88,569 downwards.
ATTATAGTGATGCATTATGGCAGATTTTCTTGATATGATTATTACTATAAACAATGTCATTGTGTTGATAAAGTATTTTATGATCGGGCATTGCTGGAACCTAGAGGTGCTGCATGTCAATGTAGCATAAGAATTCTCTTAATATTTCTATTTTAGCCCATACTTAATGTTTAGCCCTTAGAACAGTAAAAGTAATCCAAGAATAATCAAAATTGCTTTTCTGAATTAAAAATAATGCCTTCGTTGTTGTAAACTATCGCTAGTTATTAACTAATGTCAAATCTCCCCTCGTGCCTGCAGATCAACTTACTGCAGCTGCTGAGCAAGTTTGATGGCAAGACTGAGAAAGAATATCAGACCTACAAAGAAAATCTGGTCAAACTTTTCCAGCTGTCGAGTCTGCCTCCCTTCCTCATCCTCTACCACAAGGTGCGCCGACAACAGACCTTGTGGCGCATTCTTCTTCTAATATTATCTATATTATCTACATTTTTTATCATATATTTATCATCATTATCCCTATAACTGGGAATTTTAACTTTATTCTTATGGAATCAATTTGAATTAGGCGGAATATTTTTTCTTAATTTTTATGAACGAGTTTCATGGAATTATTCTGTATTGTTCAAATATATTTTTTTCTGTACTTCTTTGTAAAGCTATTTTAATTAGACTGAAGCCGATTATAAATGTTTACATTTAATGTTTACAAGTTGGAATTTAACCTGTATTCTTTGAATGAAAAATTGTACACATCTATCTAGTTCACATAAAAATTTTGTGGAAAATCTGAAGTGAAGATTAGCATCATGATTATTAATTACACTGTGTCTTGTTTTGCAGAGGTTCACAAAGAACACATTCTATGTTGAGAAAAACCCAACCATCGTCAACTTCCCTGTGCGTAACATTGAACTTGCTGACTATCTTACGGAGGAGGTGAGTCTAATTCACTTCTTTTTTTTTTTAACTTTCTGTAAGTTTTGCTTGAACTAAACTGATGTCATTTCTGCTACTTATATTTAGGAGATCGTCATCGTTGTCAATTCTAACATTATTTTAACTGAATCAATGATTCTTCAGATAACATTTTGCGTATATAGAAGCTTTGTATAGAGAAGGTTCGTGTTATCAAATTTAAAGTTTTTAGTGTATACTGAAGTAAAGACACGTTAGTTCAACTTGTTCCATAGAACATTATTGTAAATTATTTGTAACATAATAATAATATTATTTTACTTGCAGTTGCGTATGCGATTCCCTAACCCCTTGTACGACCTGGTGGCCAACATCGTACACGACGGACAGCCTGACAACGGCACCTACCGCTGCCACGTGCTGCACAAGGTCTATTATTATTATTAATAATTACACTCAGGGGCTAATGTCAACTAATACTAATAGGGGCTAATAATAGAGGTTAATGTCAACTAATAAGGGCTAATAATTACACATTATTACACTCAGGGGCTGATGTCAACTGTGTGTTTGAACTTATCTTTAAACCTTCTTAGACTTGATAACTTTACATTATTGTTACGCTATTAACATCCTTGTTAGACTGAATAATTGATGCTACTTAGACCGAACTGAAGGTCGCCAGACTGAATAACTTTTAAACTCTTTCACCTTTACTTAAGTACTTTATTGTACGTGCAGTATTGTACCATCGTACAATACAGATAATTTCTGTGACTTTAGAATCCCGTTAACCTGATTAACCTTTGTCGGCCTGCATAGTTACAATTGCACGTACGAGGGTACAATACAATAGACACATTGTATTGTACCCTCGTACGTGCAATTGTAACTATGCAGGCCGACAAAGGTTAATTAGGTTAACGGGATTCTAAAGTCACAGAAATAATCGAGCCCAGACAACGACTTGTTAACCAGCTAGTATCTGCTAAAGCCGTAAGATCTTTGTACTTCGTTACTTGACAGCACAGACTGTTGGCAGTCTTCTGTTATATTTTATTTTAATTTTGTTTTAAATATCATACATTAGACTCGCTATCCACTATAAAATTTGAAATTACATATTGTCATCACTAATATGATCAACTGATGAGCACTAATATGTAATTTCCACGTCAGGGCACCGGCAAGTGGTACGAGATGCAAGACCTGCACGTCAAGGAGATCGAACCTCAGATGTTGGCGCTGAGCGAGTCATACATTCAGGTATAAAGGCATCATTTTTTGATGTGTTATCTTACTCTAGAACGTTATTATTAACAACTACATTTTCTGGATATATTCTGTTTCGTGATTTTTTGAATACATGAGAATGATATAACTTGAAAAATTCCATTTCGGGATATAGATAATATTACACATGATATTAAATAAATGGAATTCTAATGTTACGTCAAGTTATATTTGTTTGTTTAAGTGTAAATGGAAGTTAATGACTGTGTGTTCTCACCAGATCTACGAGCTACAGAAGCAAAGCATCCAGCGGCCTAAGCCGACATCGCAAGATGATGGCGTCGGCATGGACCTCTCGCCCTAGCTTGTATTGATGATCTCATCCATTTTATATTATTGGCCTCGGTTTAACACCATTTTCAGTAGTGGAGCCATATTGTGAAACGTTATTCCCGATCCAGCTCCCTTAACCCATGCAAGTTTTTAGTTATCCAAATAATGCAAATTATTATTTCTTATCTTAAATAGTCTTATCCAAATAATCAAATTATACGATCGATAATACTGTGGAAGTTGCTGCCTTCGGATCCTCAAAAATGTGCTAGAATATTTTTATACGTTTTATTCTTATTCTGATCCTCAAACTTAACTTTGAATAGATAATAAATTATTGTTATTGATATTCTGAATTTCTTCTCATTCGTTCCTGCACTAGTTTATCTGTGTTAGTTGCGATGAGGAACTTAGTAGAAGTTTGTTCGAAAAATTTATCCTTCAAGCAAGAACGGTTGCACAAAATTTTACGTCCTAATTTGTTTAACAGTATAGAATTCCAATGCATATCATTTATTAGTAAATCTCACTGAAAGTGTTGGTCTGGTAAATCTCACTGAAAGTGTTGGTCTAGTAAATCTCACTGAAAGTGTTGGTCTAGTAAATTTATCGTTGGTTTGGTCTGGGTATTTATTTTCTAGGTCTGAAGCTTGGCTTCCATCTGCGCCTCTCACGGTCACACTGGGAAGCTCGTCTCTTCTAATGGAATTATATTACAAGTATTTCATTTATTCAACCGTATTAGTATTGTACTTTTTTTTGGTCTTATAATCTATCTGGTTTTTCGCCAGAGATTTTTTTTTAATATATCATGTTGGGTAAAGCAGTTTTGCTAATAAAAAAGTGCTTTCAGAAAAGAAAATAACCGCTTTATAATAATTTAAATCCTACTGACTGCAATGCAAGCTTCTTTTAGAGCACTGGCTGCGTGATGGTTACATTATTTAACTGACTTGTTTACGAAGAATTCCTGCATATTATGTATGAAGAAGTTAGCGTGATTTTCTCAGTATGATTTTTAATTTTGAGTGACGAGCTTCCCCTCAGTGTGTAGGGGATCTCACAACCCCCGGAGATCGAGTGAACTTTCCAGCGAAATTATCCAATTATTTATCTTTCAATCTTGACTTTCAGAACACTCGTTACAAGTTACGGATGCTGGTCTGTAACTTTCAATTTGATCAAACCCTTTGCATGTTCCTCCATGAGGTTTGTTTACTCTAAACCAGTGGTTCCCAAAGTGGGCGATATCGCCCCCACGATATCGGTGGAAGGATTTTGGGGGGCGGTAAGGAAGAAGAGGGCCGTAGGGGGGCGATAGTCCACAGTCAATGTCAGAAGTTCGAACGTTTATTTGACGATGTGTACACAACACGTGCAGCACTAGACTGCCATGGTTGATCAATCATGCATGACCCCCATGCAGCGATGGTTTTTTCACCCAGATCTGTTTTCGTAACCTCTCGATCCTGGGTTTACGTCTCGGACAAATTAACGGCCGGACTCGCGGCCGGTCTCACGGCCAATTTCCAAATTCAATAATCAAAGAATATCTCTCAAACTAATGAACTTAACTCGATGAAACTTGATACACGTATTCATTATGACCTAACGATAATGTTTTGCTTGTGAAAATTGTTTGAATTTTGCCATAGTTATAAGGCATTACGGGCCGAAATTCACAGTGATCAAGTAATTTCTTTCAAACTACAGAACAGATTCGAACGAAATTTTGAATTTACAGTCCTAACTACCGAACGGTAATGTTTAGCTCGTGAAAAATTTTCCGATTGTGCCTTCTTTTGCGATTTTTTGTTTCATTTCACCTTCATTCGTGATTTAAACAGCAATACGTGCTTAAATTCGCAGTAATCAAGAATTTTTTCACAAACTACTTTGTAGTTTGAACAGATTTGAACGAAATACCTAACCTCAGCAACGGTGATGTTTAAAATTTTTCGTTTTGCCTTCGTTTGCGAGTTATACGGCTATACGTAACAGGCTCTTGGTTAAACCGGCCGGTAGAAAAGCCGGTCGTTTCTCCTATATCTGTATAACTCGCAAAGCAAAATAGAAAAAATGTCACGAGCTAAACATCACCGTTGAGAGGTTAGGTATTTAAATACAAAGTTTAGTTGAAATCTGTTCTGTAGTTTAGAAAAAATTTCTTGATCGCCGCGAATTTAAGTGACAAATTACCCGGCGATACGGGCCGAAAATAAGGAAGTGTGCGTGAAATCAAGAATGACGGTGAAATGAAAAAACTCGCAAACAAAGGTAAAATCGATAAAAATTTATAAGCTAAAAATCATCGTTTTGTAGTTAGGAATGTATATTCAAAATTTCGTTCAAATCTGTTCAATAGTTTGGGAGAAATTCTTTGATCACTGCGAATATCGGCCTGTTTCGCAATATACGCGTAACTCACAAATGAGGGTGAAATTAAAAAAAATTACGAGCTAAACATCACCGTTAGGTTCTGTTGAATACGTGTTCCAAGTTTCATAGAGCTGCGTTCATTAGTTTGGAACATATTATTTGATAATTGAATTTGGGGATTGGTCTTGAGACCGGTCACGAGTCCGGCCGTAAATTCGCCCGCGACGTCCTAGATGGTTTCTAGTGCTGAAACAGCTAAAACAGCTGAAAAACATATTGGTTCACTAAATGGGGTTTTATTTGTGAAATACACATTTGTGTTTAATCTTTATCTTTTAAAATTGCAGCGTACTAAATTTCAAGAAAGAGGCGTATGTCTGTGGGGGGCGCTAGAAATTCACTGGGAAGCCAAAGGGGGTGCGCAGCCTGAAAAAGTTTGGGAACCACTGCTCTAAACGTTGGCAATGGTTGACTGCAAAAACATTCTACCTGCGAGGAATATAACGTTGATTAAATGTTGTTTCAATGTAATTTTTCTGGAGGTTTAGGTTCTGTTTCAGCATGTGGGTTGTTCAGTGATGCGCCAATTAATTTGCGTGGGCGGATAAAGTCCATAACAAAATTCCTTGGTGTTGAAGATTTGTAAGAGATAATCCCGTTATTATGTATTGTTAAGAAAGCGATAAGTCAACAATGGCAGATGAGGACAATTTCCGTCCAGTATTCAAGTATTACAAGAGCAGGGAACCGCGTCCTGACTTGAGCAGACTGCTGCGCGTAGCCTCTGGCGAGCCGGTGAGTTCATATATGTGCATGTTAATGTAGCAAAACTTGTCTATGATGGAGAACATTTTCCTGAATATGAAGAAGTGATACACAACTTTGACATTGACAGATGTCGATCATGGTCCTAATATGTGGTACCTAGTCGAAGTTGTACTACGGTATTTATTTTCGTTACTGTGGATTTGTGCTGTGTAAAAATATATGACGAACTATGAAGTTTTTATTGAAAATTTTAAAGGAGCTCTCAGAAGCTATCCAAACAATTAATGCATTTTTAGTATACAATGAGGATCCTTATTATTATCAGCCTCATAACATAATTTCAGGGCGTGCATCTTCTTGAACCCCCAACGCAGTCCCTCAACTGCAAAGATTTCTGCGCCCTGGGGCTGCACCCGCCAACACAGTGGCAGGTCTTCGCAGTCCACAACCACCCTGGTGAGTGGTAGGTGTGAGTAGTTGTGGAGTCATGGTATTTGGTAGCTGTAAGACCAGTTATGCAGTCCACAACCACCCTGGTGAGTGGTTGTGGAGTCATGATATTTCGGTAGCTATAAGACCAGTTATGAAGTCCACAACCACCCTAGTGAGTGGTAGGTGTGGTTGTTGAATCGTGATATTTTGGTGGCCGTAAGACCAATTACGCAGTGCACTACCTAAGTCCAACTATTAGTTCCTGTTCTATTAGAATATTTTCACCTCTAGATTGTATTACAGTAGGAATATCGGAATGTAGAAAATTACGAGCTGTGTAAGGAAATGAAAGACTGCTGGCGATTTTTGTTTTTATGCTCGTAGCAATGAACTCGATGCAAAATAATACAAGTTTAGTTATAAATACATATATAAAGAAACTAACTCTGGTTCCTTCCTCGTCTGCGCAACAATCTCATCATTAAAGAAAAGTCTCGTGTGATATCACTTCTAAATTATCAAATTTTTTCAAACTTCCTCTTTAATTTTTGTGTTTTTCATCTATTGAGGTCTGTTGGTGATACACGGAGCGTTCACGCCTCAGGGTGAACTGTTCTGGACTGCCAAATGCCTAACAGAATATCCTGACTCGCCTAACATCAACAACATCACGAACATCACAAGCGGCATCAGCACCCACGATAATATCCCCAACACTCAAAAAAACCGCGGCCACGATGCGGGTTCTGCCACGGAAATGTCCAATTTATCAAAGAATGAGGAAGATAATTGCGCGCATGAGAGTTGGTGGAAAGATGTCGTGAATGGGTGGGTAATAATTTTTCATTTATTCATTTTTTATTTTTCACTTTATTCAAAATCGTTAGATTAACGAATTCCTTGCAAAATCACAATTTTAAGACCGCGTGGCTTGTCGCTAATTATTATCGTACTTGAGACGAGCAGACTTGACGTTCAAATTTACATAAAATTTTTGTTCACAGATGTTTTATTCTTGCAGAGGCGGAGTGGAGAGTTCAGTGTGCCGAGAATTGAGGTGGAGCACTTTAGGTTACCACCACAACTGGGAGACTAAAGTAATCACAGATTTCATTCAACTCGAGTAGTGATTCAATTTATATTCGAAATCTCCAATCATTAATTCTTAGGATCCCCGCAACATCATAATTAAAAGCATGTTCGGTTACATGCACTTGTAAATATACAGGTATGAATACATAAGAAGATAATTGATTCGCTAAAGTTGTATACTATTGAATTAAAAGCATTTTTAAATATTATCATTAACTCTTCCCTTCAATTCTAAACAAGGTCTACAGTGAAGACCGAAGGTCGGCCTTCCCTCCATGTCTATCGCGCCTGTCCTCGGTCATTGCATCAACCGTGGCAACTTTCTTGAGGACTTCAAAATTGTCAAAACTACAAAAAAGACAAAAGTCGACCCTTTCAAGAAGTCAAACCACATCATCAAATAATTTATCGACTTTTGAAAATGAGCAACGTGACGAGCCTATTCCTAATTCAAACGATACAGTTGAAGATGAAGGCAGCAACTCTAGGCAGTTTGCAACAAGATCAGGAAGAAAATCTCGTGAGGTTGTGGAAGATGGTGGCTGTACCGACTTGAATTGTAATGAAGACGCCGAGGCGACCTATGAAACTAGGATGAGTAATGGGAATAATATAATGAGAAAAAGTTATGAATTTAATTGTGCCAACGGAATGAATTTGACGAAAGCTGTTATGAATAACTTGGATGATTTTGGTGACGTGGATTCAAATACTTCAGCGATAGGAATACACGGGCTGAACGCAGAAGATTTTGACGAGTTTACGGCAGAGGCCGCAATTGTAAACTACTACTTGCCGGGCACGAGTTTGTGTCCACACACGGACCATTCCGAGTCTATATACACCGCGCCCCTGCTCTCCATCAGGTAGGACTTGATCTCCAACTGGAATTTCAATCAAGAAGACTTTAAAGAACGAGGTAAATTCCTTCTAATCTTTAATAATTGTCATTGCATTGTATGTACTTACCAATACATTCAAAATTATCAATGTTAGACAACTTCGTAACCCTTCCCGTTATAGCAATGTTGACACACGGTAGTGTAAAATAAATAACGTATATATGTCATCTTTATATTTCCAGTCTTGGACGTCCATGTGTGTTCCTAATCGGCGGACGAGACAAAAGTGTACCGCCGTCCGCACTCGCGCTGCGGTCTGGGGACGTGGTCGTCATGGGCGGCGCGGCGCGTCTCAGCTACCACGCGGTGCCCCTCGTCTGCAGCACCGACCAGTGGCAGCAAATGGCCGGGCCTCAGCTGCCCCGGTAAGATAATACATCTGGCAGTTGAGGGTGAGCAGCCAACTGGCAGTTGGTGATTGTGTATCCAAGCAGTTATGGCCAAGCTATTCATGTGTTTATGTGCGATTTGAATGTATTAATGCCTTTATGCTTCTTTTCCCAGCGGACCAATCGAGGACTTGGGGCAATTGTCGTGTACTTCTTGCGGTGCTGGTCCAACTTGGGAGCTGGAGAAGAATGATGAATTGATTAGGCAATATTTCGACATGTATCGGATAAATATAAATGTGCGACAAGTTGGGAAACTTTGATTTTCGTCACGTATTGTGAAACATATTTGAGAATATTTCACAATGTAAGTGCAATTATTACTTTGGTTATTTTGAATTTCTTGAGGTGCCTGTTAAATGAGGATCCAACGGAGGATGTAGGAGGGTGATAGGATAATACTATGAATTCGAGGAACTAGACATTTTCGAGAAAGCAGCGAGAAATGTTCATGGCGCGTTGTAGAAGAAGCAACGCATGTGCATGCAGTCTAAGCGTACCCAACGAATGGTTACCTGAAAGAGAAAAATTATATGATCATATATTACCGTCTTTTGTGTTCCTAAGAAAGCTACTTTGATGTTTCACAATATAATCATGTTTTTAAGAAACTTCAAATAAATGTAAAATTTCTTATGGTTTATGTATATGTAGCAAATGTAAGGTAAAGGAACGAATGCCGTTTCATATCCCATAAATGTAACAAATTTCTAGTCCTTCAATTTGTTCTTACCAGTTTGAAGAAGGTATATTGAATTGCTTTAATAAACGGCTATGTATTTCATATGTTCGCTTAATTTACCAGTTCACTCACCTCAACATTAATATTGACTCTTCCTCTTGAACGGTTTGAGAGCGATGTATAATTCTATGCCGGCTAGACATCTTGGGCGAGTGATGGTCGGCGAATGTAAGTAGCCGAGGTTGGGACGTCCATTATTTTTAATAGAAATTTGCAGCTGCGGCTTCTTCACTTCTCTTCCCTTTAAATCAATATCATTACAAAAATAGTTTTGAGAAAACGCGCTGGGTAGAAGTAGATGCAAATCAATTGTTTCGAACCAACCAAACAACAAAGGTACCAAAACTCCACTTCATCGTAACAAATTAATTACCATATACGGCAAATATATTAATACTCGTTATCTTTGTGTACACACCCGTTTCTTACCAGCTGAAAAGAATAGCTCCGCCGATTCGGCGCAGAGCTGACCTTCGGTGTCGGCTGCTGCAAATATCCTCTCCACGTCCCGAGCGTATAGGGAAGCTGCAGAACCTCCTTCCATTGTTCCTGCTTTGAACCCCAGATGCACAACTTGAGAGATAGGTTCATTTCTATAAGTTTTTATATTTTGATCGGGTCGCCTGTCCGCCTCAGCGAACAACTTGTTTGTCGCAGGCAAAAAAGCCGTGCGACTCTTCCGGTTATCCAAGAGCTTATCGTCTAACTTCGACCGAAGTTTTACCGGAAGAGTTGATATAAATTTCGCGTCTTCTATTGGGTAATCCGGATTGTTATCTGCTGTCAATCCATCAACTGAATCGTTTTCACAGAGGCTATGTTGGATGGTAGGCATATTAACCTTCACTTCTGTACACTTGATAGAATTCGTACCAACCTTCAAACTGGCTCCATCACTGTGTGAATATCCATGAATTTGTTCTATGGCACAGCTGGAGGCATTCATTCTACAACCGTCAAGGCCGACTCCAGTGTAGTTATTATCTTTAATGACTACTTTTTTCAAAATAATATCGCAATTTTTGAGTGCGCTGTTTGCTCTACGATCGCCTTCATCATCTTCAGTGGGCGGACTCTCTTCTCCTGTGGCTTCGGAGCGGCAGGGATTTCTAACATCGTCGAAATTTTCTTGAATAAATGAGTAGGCTTTACAACATACAGGCATTTGCCTTCCCCCAATCATGGCTTCTACTTGAGCCGCAGACGCCAACCGAGTAGAATAATCTTGCAAATAGTTATATTCTGGCAAAGCTGATGCCTCATCACTGACACGACGGCCAAATTCATGGGGATGTGCTCCGCTGAAAATAGTCTCGCGATTCAACTCTATTGGCTGCACTGCGCCAGGAGTTGAACATAAAATTTGTAAATTTGTTTTATCTGTAGCAGAGAGATTGCGAACCGCATACATTTTCTGATAACCATCATTAGGAGTTGATACGTCTTCGCTGCCACACTCAGACTGTCTCGACTCGTAGGTGGTGGCTTCTGATGTCTGATTTGCAATACTTGATTGGTGATTGTGGTGTCGATTGCAACGCAATAGTTTAGCGGCACCACACAATATCATCACCAGAGATGTCGCCACAACCACACTCAGCATCAGTACCAGAATGATGCTAGATGGTTGGTAGGAAGGTAAAGGTAGAACAACAGGAGGCATTGACGTTGGTAGAGGAAGCAGGGACGCTGCAACTGGAGGGTCGGTGGTAGTAGAGGATGTGTAGTCCTCTGCATTAGAAAAAACAGTTGTTTTCTATTTGAAATAAAGTTAAATAGCGAGAACAGCTTGCAAGCTACTCATTTCACTGGATTGAGTTTTCAAAATATAGCTAGATTGAGTACGATAAAACTAGCCAAACAGATCTAACAACATGAAACCACCCAGTTCGTGAGGCCTCGTACATAACATATGAATTACAGTATTATTCTGAAAACTCACAAATAAAAATAATGATTATTTAAAATCGATAACTCGTCTAGACCTGTCGTATCCTCTGGCAACAAGATCGCCTGCAGTAGCACCGGCGAAGACAAGAGGCCAGTTGAAGACGTGGAAAACAAACGAAGCTGCAGGGCAGACGAAGGCGGTAGGTCACGCACGTCAAAATTAGCGTCCTCTGACGAGATATTTCGTACAAGATGGCCCGTTGGCGACCAAAGCTGAAAATTAAGAAGAAAAAGATTAATTCACATTCATGAAGAAACGGCTGGGAAGATGCGTCGGGACGGACACTTGAAGCGCAACGTTGACTGACGATCACAACAAACAAAATGAGAACGACCGTAGCGTGGTGAGGGTAGATGAGGGTAGCCGGGGTGAGCAAGTACCTGCCGCGTGGTGAGGGTAGATGAGGGTAGCGGGGGTGAGCAAGTACCTGCCGCGTGGTGAGGGTAGATGAGGGTAACGGTAGCGTGGTGAGGGTAGATGAGGGTAGCGGGGGTGGGCAGGTACCTGCAGCGTGGTGAGGGTAGATGAGGGGAGCGGGGGTGAGCAGGTGACCGTCAACCACGTGGCGCTTCTGGAAGTGGCCGAGCAGTCTGAGGGTGGAGGCGGTTGCTCTGTGTAAAAATTGAGAATTCAAGTCAAATTGTTTATTATACATTGTATATATTCTATAATCGCCATAAGAGTTACTCAATAATAATACCAGTTCACTAAAATGATGCGAATAAAACTGATTACTGGTGTATTCATCATAATAAATTCGTTCATAAGCCGAATTTTAATGTGCCGAGAATAAAGATACTGAAGAATAAAGAAACGAGAAGCCAAGCCTCGACTTGCCTGACATGAGGAGCGTGAAGTAGCACGGCTGGGGGCTGTAGCCCCGCGAGTTGATGGCGTAGCAGGCAACCTCGACAGCGTCGGCGTGGCCGGCGTCTGCGGTGCCGAGGGGCGCGGCCTTGGGTGCAGACTCGCGGGCTTCAGAGTGACTCGTCCCGACGAGAGATTGTCCCGAGTTTGCAGTGTAAAGTGTACTCGTATTTAATTTATTTTCAGCTGGATAATTTAGTCCCGGGAACTCAACTTTAAGACTTTTTCTAATTTTACTTCCGACTTCGGGATATAACAGATCATTTACTTTAAGTGTTCTCTGTTTACCATTTTTGTCGATAGTAGATAATTTTGTCGATAAATTAAATGATTTTTGGGTATAATTTTTGTATCCTTTCAAGCGTGTCTTGTCCGTCCCTACACGAGGTTTTGAATTATCGATGCTGACTGAACTGGAAACCTTCGAATACCTGGAAGCTCCGTCACCTGGCAGGTCGTTCTGCTCACTAGATGAAACTGACTTTAATTTCATACCAAAAGGGTTTGTAACTGAAGTATGACACAATTTGATATGTGCATCACTCCAAGCTGAGTCTAGAGTGGCTCTTCCTAGTCGGTTCGAAGAGTCGTACGCTGAAAATTGTTTGTTCCTGTCAACATTTTCAACGACTTTTTCGTCAACTTTCGACTTGGCTACAAATTTATTTGAAGGTATATCCATCAGGTCTTCTGGTTCCAAATTTTTCGAAGCAGCAGTTTTCATTCTACTGATTTTCAACGATTCGATCATTTTTGCCGTTAACTTGAGATCGTGACTGCTTGTTGTACCCAATACCGCTGGAGCAACGATGAAATTGTAAGAGCTTGAGTTCTTACGGCCAACATCGGCAGTCTCCGAAGTGGCGAAATTAATTGTCGCATTTCCAGTGGTATCGGTAACAAAATCTTCAATCGAGTTTTCGGAGGCTGTTTTACTTCGGCTATCGGGATTAAAATAATCAGGATTGTAGGTTTCTAGACGGACGTTAGATTTTTGCGTGGAAGTCTCTGGAGCGGCAGCACTGGGTTGCCCCGGCGAGTCTTTCATCCCAGCGGGACTGTGAGAACTAAAGGCACCGGTGCGTACCCAGATGATGCCCGTAGCAGGAGGATTTGCCGTGATGGGGCAGTGGAGAATGGTGCCCACAGATGCCCTTAGTTCTTGATGACTTGAGGATGAACAGCGCGGGGCATCTGAAGAAAATCCGCCATTGAATGAGTAGCTGTCAAATCTGAAAGTCTAAAGTTACGTACGGGAACTAATGATTTTTATTGGATTAATCACTCCGGATTACAATCACACAAATGGTCTTCATTAAAAATTAGATTTTTTACTCCGAAATACCAACGTGGAAATCGTTCAGTGAATATTATGTTATACAAACGTGTATGAATCTCTTGGTATTTCATTGTAGTGTTCAATCTCACCCCTTGCATTCATTGTTATTACCTAATCGGTCATTCCAGAGATCCATTGGCTGCTCGACCCGATTCACTTGTTGGATCAATTTATACTGAATTTAGTAGCAGGTTTCCATTTGATCTTATGATGTATTCATTTAAATTCCTGCATTAACTGCCAGAAAACGGTAAATTTAACTGCCGATTTACCAGGACTTACGAGTGATGGAGACCAGCACAGCGTTGCTCTGTCCATCGCCCTCGCTGTTGCTGGCCACGCAAGTGTACAGCCCGCCAGTCGCGGCCGTCGCCTCGGCCACCACAAAATCAACCTTCATCTCCTTTAGATCATCTATTTTCTCTGAGAGCTTCTCATGTAACGCATTTTTTAATTCCTCTTCGCTCGACAAAAAAGGCTTAGGATTTTTTAAAGTTAGGGACTGCAGGTATTCCGAGTCTTCTTTTTCAAGAAATTTTCGGAATTTTGCACGCGAATTTTTGTGCTCCGCTTCATCACTTCCTGAGCGCATAACTGGACTGAGTTTTGTACTTTTTGGTATGATTTCATCGGCCTGCAGTTGCTCCTTGTCGTCAATAATGTTACTTTTTTGGGCATTCTTGTCACAATCCGCTCTCGAAAGCTTTAATTTTTCCGGCTTTCTATCATCAAAACCAAATTGAGGAAAGTGTGCTAAGAAATATTGTAGCGAAGAAATCATCTCTTCACTAGAAGAGCGGCTGCGGCTCCTCGTGTGGCGCTTCCCGGAAGTGAAGAGGCCGCTCGCTTCACTCAGAATTTTGGGAATATTTTCATTTTGTTTTGATGAGGACGCGTGCTTCAGAACTTCCTTGTCAGCAAGTTTTTTCTTGTGCACAACCCGCCCCTGGCAACTCAGGATGGAGGAAATTATTGTAGTTGTCGGCCTCGTTGACAGCCATTCGCTGTATACTTTGTTTAAGTTTATTCTAAATAGATTTTAAGCTCAGAGTACAATCAGTCCAATTCAACGTCAGAAATGTAATTATCTCTTAATATCTTCGGCAGGGGCAAATTAAAATCGCTAAATGGCTTCAGAAATGAGACCAGCCAAATAATTAAAGATTTAGCTACGGTGAATTTTCCTCAACCATTTTATCACTCAAAGCTATTCATTTACATTTTTCTATGGCGTGCGCAATTCAGCGAGTAATCAGATGAGTAATTAAGAAGCCCATAAACTAAACAATAACCCAAATAACATAACTAATCACCCATCGTTATTCCTGTTATTTCACGTTATAAAACACGAACAAGAAAACAAATCTCACGTTCAGGAGGAAAGCGACGTAATCTGGCGGAGGTTTGGCGGAAATCTTGCATCGCAGCACCAGCTTATTGCCCTCCTCCACCTCCACCCTCACTCCTCCCCCTCCACCCTCCACCTCCAGCACCGTCTCAGGCACCGCTACAAATGACAATGAATGTAACAATGAATAATATCGCTAGCTCCACAAATACGACTCTTCACAAGTTATTAAGTAAGAAACTTGAGTAAAATCGTTCGATTATTATCACTTTCACACGTTCTGTAAATACTGTAACTAGCCCAGCACGATTATTCGACTCACTCTACGCAATTATTTGACTTGCTCTACACGAGTATTTGACTCACCCAGCACGAGTATTTGACTCGCTCTACACGGGTATTTGACTCGCTCTACACGAGTATTTGACTTGCTCTACACGAGTATTTGACTTGCTCTACACGAGTATTTGACTCGCTCTACACGAGTATTTGACTTGCTCTACACGAGTATTTGACTTGCTCTACACGAGTATTTGACTCGCTCTACACGAGTATTTGACTCACCCAGCACGAGTATTTGACTCACCCAGCACGAGTATTTGACTCACCCAGCACGAGTATTTGACTCACACAACACGAGTATTTGACTCACCCAGCACGAGTATTTGACTCACCCAACACGAGTACTTGACTCACCCAGCACGAGTATTTGACTCACCCAACACGAGTATTCGACTCACCCAATACGCTGATCAGAACCGATGCCTCGACGATCACGAGTTGCTTTGACTGGGAATTTTTGACGCGGTTTTTGTGCCGCTTCTTGCCGCTTGCAGGGAATTCTGCTGCTTTTTTAGACGAAATTCCGTTGCTCGTCAAATTTTTCAAATTAAAGTAAGTGGTTGCCGCGGCATTTGGGTACTCATTGGTGAGCTCGTGGTCCGGATAGCCTGATAACCACTCCGCATCGGTAGCGTTTTTTAACGCCCAGGAGCGCTCATTTTCTGCAAGTGAAGTTGAATGATGAATGCATTGTAAATGCCGGGGTAGAAATTTTAGAGAAATCCTTTAACCTTTGATTTTCGAGACGAATTTGGCCATCAAACACAGACAATAAGTAATACGAACCGACTGTTCAGTAGTGGCAACACGTAGAAACATATTTTAGTCAATTTGCAACGGCATCAAAATGAACGGTAAATTTATGTCGCTGCTTTTCTACTAATAAGATTAGCTTCTTCTGCTGAATCGATCCCACAAATAATCTCTGATCATAATCATCATAGTACCGTACAGCTTATCCACACTTCCTTTCGGTAATCTCAAGAAATGCTCTCGTCACAATACTCTGGCTCATATCATTATTATACAGAAGTAAAACAGATAGTCCTATACAATAACTTAAACAGACAGTATTATACTATAACTAAAATACACTACTATACACAACTGAAACAGCCAGTACTGTACAGTAAGTAAAACAGACAGTATTATACTATAACTAAAACACACTACTATACAATAACTGAAACAGCCAGTACTGTACAGTAAGTAAAATAGACAGCACTATGCAATAATCAAAGAAGACATTAAAATAACTCGCCGTGAGGCAGCGCCTTGCGTCGTGCGGGTTGCCTGCTGGCGACGCGACACGTGAGCTGCCGGCCGTCGTAGGCCGCCTTCAGCGCCAGCGTCAGGCGACTCACAGCAACGTGTGGCTGAGGCTGCGACCACGAAGACTGCAACAGCTCGCCGTCTATCAGCCATACAAGCCTCTCAAGATCACTACCTGTGATGCAAACACAGCTTCAACCACTTACTACCACCAATTATTTATATTAACTTCTTTTAACAAACACGTCCTACAATTCGTGGAATGCTAAGACCTTTTTTTCGTTTCCTAATAGAGATGTATGACGACGATACAACTTGGGAAGAAGAAATAAAAACGAAAAAAAACATTCTTAATTTAGGAGAGCGATGGTTATAAGAGTATAATAATTTTCGTTACCAGGCAGTCAGATACAAACAGCATTGACGCCGATCAACGTATGACAAATAACTAATTCAATGGCTCCGTATTGGACAGCAGGTCTTCGTATACGCAACGAAGTCTCACCCGCCAGAGCTCGGCACGTGATGCTCAGACGATGCCCTTCAGAGAACGGCTTGAGCGCGCGCCCCACGGCCTCGCCGTTGTCGTGCAGCAGCGTCACGGTGTGGACTTGGTCTTAGCATAATATAATGATATCCATTATATATTTCTGCGTCACGGCAGGGACTTGTTCTCAAGATAATATAATAATATCCATTATATATTTCTGCGTCACGGCATGGACTTGTTCTCAAGATAAAATAATAATATTCATTATATATTTCTGCGTCACGGCAGGGACTGGTTCTCAAGATAAAATAATCATATATATTATGTATTTCTATCTGAAGCAATTACAACTTTTTGCTCCAAACAACACAACAGCTGACTCGTTCATTGGGGCTTATTTGGCATGAGGAGTGTTTGTTTTGTACAATATGCACAGGCGCTGCCAACACTCAATAACGGAAAACTTCCTAGTTTGTTAGGCCTCGAACCCACAACTTGCTGGTCTAAATCTCTTCGCACTCGACCGCTATATCCTATGCGAGGGCTTTCGCCCACAAGCGTCTTGATGTATATTTGTAATATTTGGCTAAGGGTTAGTGCATAGATAGGACTCTCACTGAAGCATAGACGGAATGTAACATTGTAAATGTAACATCAGTACACGGAATTTCGAACCCATGTTTGAATTACTCAAGTAAATATCAGTTACTGCGGGCATGTTAAGTTCTGTGTTGTTCATTGTCACTATCGCGCGTCTTCAAACATCTTGCGGATAAACCAAGGTCCTATCAGATATACTGAATATTTTGAAGATATCGTATAATACAACTGCAATACGTACGCTCTTGATAGATCAGAATAAACCCAACTAACAGTTATTATGAAATTTTGTAATAACATGCATTCAATAATTTCAAGTCACTTAATAGCAACAATTTCAGAAAAAATAAAACAACTGAGTTATGTTGCAGCTCACTGTGGACATGGAAACGGAGTCGCCTGGCCTGTACGGGGCTGGTGCGGTAGTGCACTACGCAGCGATAGTCTCCTTGATCCTTGAGAGTGACGTCACGTAGAACCAACACCGCCCCCTCCCTCTCGAGACTGAGATGCGTGGTGTGTGAGGGTTGTCGGAGAGAATACTTAGAGAGAGTAGCATTGACTGAGGTGGGAGAATTTAGATGTTTTGGAAAGAGTTGTGAATAATATGGTGCAGATGTTGAGTCTGATAATATAGGTATAAATGTGGGTTGAGCTAAAGGCATGGAAGAAAGCGGGGAGAAAAATTTTGTTGAATTGTGGTAGAAAAATGAACGTGATGAGCTGGAGTCTAAAAATGAACGTGATGAGCTGGAGTCTAAAAATGACCTCAAATTATAAAATTGCGTTTCTGGACCGACACCTAATCTAAAGTGACTAATCGACCGACGGACGCGCCGAGGTGAAAAAATATCAAAATTATTCAAAGGCGAGTCGGAAGGTTTTGATAATGGGGTTAGAAATTGATTTGAATACTCGGGTGTGAGAGATGTCTTTACTGCCACACTCTCAAATTTATTATTTTTTAAACTTTGGTCAGCGTAATCAGCTTTTGTGTTTGCATTACGTCTGTATTGTGAGTAGACACTTTTTTCGGAGTGAAAAGTGTCGAGTTTGAAAGATTTATAGTCAGTATTGTTGAACAGATCCGCTTGCTTTCTGCGGACTCGAGTTCTGCTGTCGTAACTGAAGAGGAGAATGATAATAAGACAAAATATTATCGAGTAAAGTGACATGATTAAGTCATGCAAATACGTTTGACAATGATTTGAGTTGAATAACGTTTGAAAGATATTATAATAGTTTACATAATATAATAATATTCGCAAACAGTGGTTCAAAAATCGCAAAAACCCCACGGAGAATATGCACAGAGAAAAAGTTCACATCAATTTTGATTTATATTATCTCTCCACCACTCCAGAAATTTCATGCAATTTATCGTCATTCCGTCACTACACAAAACCCAATAATAATTCAAACATTTCTTCGTACTAAAGACAGCAATGCAAAAAATCATCAAATCTTGATTAATTAACTATTATTATCACCACTAATTAACCTTTAATCAACTACTATTGAAGCATTTATTCATTAAATAAAGTAAAAAAAATTGACCTGAGCAGCGGCTTGGTGTGGTCGTGGCCATACCACAGCACCAGACGCGCCGCGTCCTGCGCGTGCAGCGGCCGCGAGTCGCACGGCAGACGCGCGGTGCTCCCTGACACTACGTGTACTACCATCAACGACGACTCTGACCAGCAAATAACTTTAGATAATTATATCTAAAATGTTAAACATTGTAACCGGAATAAATAATTTAGTTAGTTAAATAACAATATTTTGTTATTTAATACGATGCCTCAAGTTGCACCGCCGATAATGAGTCTGAAATTAGTAAAGATGTCTAACCAGACAGAGTCGGTCGCATGATAAGACAGTGCCAACACAGGCGAGTTACAAGTTTATTAGTGGCACTACAAGTGACGAGTTACAATTATAGACGATGTTTGTAACCAGCAACAAGTGTAGACGATGTTTGTAACCAGCAACAAGTGTAGACGATGTTTGTAACCAGCAACAAGTGTATACGATGTTTGTAACCAGCAACAAGTGTAGACGATGTTTGTAACCAGCAACAAGTGTAGACGATGTTTGTAACCAGCAACAAGTGTAGCCGATGTTTTAGTTCTTGTGACAAACGTCAAGGCTTAATTAGCTTGTTTTCCGAGTCACGCTGGGCGACGCGAGACTAATTGCTCATTAGGCAGTTTGGTCGACTGCTTAACAAGTGACTTCTAAATGACCAGGGTATGAGAGAAATTGTTCCAGTGATGCACTTCCTATAAACAGATGACAATTACCATAGCCTTAATGCCATTGGGCAGATTATGTCTTAATTACCGCAGAAAATCAATGCAAATTCTTCACCAAAACAATTATTTGCATTTTAAGACAGTTCAGAAACTTCAACGGGAATTCATAAACAAACAAAAAATAAATTTACTACTCTATTAAACTGAACATTCAGAGAGCGAGTTGTACAGAGGCTGGGTCATTGATGAGGTCGCTATATTAATTAATTTTTTGTAGAACAATCAACGCACAGGTAAACTTCAGCAGAAAATTACATTCCATGTGATGGATAATCCCGACTTTCATTAAAGATTCCCAAAACAATTGCATCGTAGAATTGGAAAGACTTTAACTACAATCAAATGTTACATCACTCTAAATTAGTCATCACAATAATTACGTTCATTAAAAAGTTTGTGATTAAGGTTACATGAGAAGTTAAAAATTGTTCGACATTACACATTTTTAGGAAGGCGACCAAAACAAGAAACTCGCAATTAGAACAAACTTCAACAACTGCTTGTTCCTGTTGAGTGTTCGGTACACACACACAATTGCAATCAAAAACAAATTAGGAGGCAAGAACCGTCTCGTGTACGCACCAGGTTAGAGAGGGCCAGGTTATAGAGAGGGCCAGGTTATAGAGAGGGTCAGGTTATAGAGGGGACCATGTTATAGAGAGGGCCGGGTTATAGAGAGGGCCAGGTTATAGAGAGGGCCAGGATAGGGTAGGGCAAGGTTAGAGAGGGCCAGGTTAGGAAGAGGTTAACTGGCACAAACAAAAAGTTGCGACTTCGTCCGAACGCGTGAAAAAAAAGTAATCAAATAGCCGTGTTCCAATCACCAAGTCTCGAGAAGAATCAACAGGTTCTAACTTCAACTCAAAAGTGAGATAGAAAGGTGAAGTTGACATTAAGTTGCAAGCGGAATCGAAAGTTAAAACTTCCGTCGACGTCTGTGTTGAATTGAACTTTGCAAGTTGTCGTAAAGTTTCAAGCTAAAGTCTTAGCTTGTGAAAAAGAGAGACAACCATCTTTAGGTGGCTTGATTCAATAATTCATCAAAGCTTTTGAATGATATGTGGTAATTGAATTAAAATCGAAGGATGCACAGTGGATAACTGAATAACAAGCATTCTTTGATCTATAAATTGCACGACTTTGGTTACATAGGAATAGAGATCTGTACCAAATGATGGAGAAGCGGTGGCAATAGTAGAATATCTGGACGTTACAGCTCGAGATTACATACTAAACTTGTCAAACGAAATGAATAAGTTGTTTTCAAAATCAATTTTTCATTGTTGAGAAAACTTCAATTACTAATTAGAAATTCACATTTATGTATTGTAATTGATTGAATCACGTTAGTTTATGCATAGAACTCAAATGCAAAAAAATAACTTCACTTCAAATAAAAACACTAATAATTCAATGCATCATAGCTTCGCGTCGTCATAAAATTACGAACGAAAATTATGAAATCAAGAAGACAAACTATATATGCTGCTAAAAGAAAAAAATTCTTTTGAAAACACAAAGCCCATAACTAAATAATTCTTTTAGCTGAAAAAGTAAGTAAACACTTGAAAAGAATGACACATTCACTGATTCTGAATATTAGTTAAAAATATTATTATATTAGAAATAAAATTAGTCTCGTAAAAATTATTTAGAAATGAAAGTATTAAGAAGGTGTAATTGTCAAAAAATGAAGGTATTTATGGATGCAGTTACATTACATAATTTTTCAAGACCTACTAATTGGATGAAATAAATTGCTTCCACAAGGCACCTGACGTCTAAATAAAGTCGATTACACGTTGTTTCCTATTTCTTTCACATCATTTGACGGAGATCTCAAGCGACCATACCGGCTACAAGAGGTCTCAAGCGACCATACCGGCTACAAGAGGTCTCAAGCGACCATACCGGCTACAAGAGGTCTCAAGCGACCATACCGGCTACAAGAGGTCTCAAGCGACTATACCGGCTACAAGAGGTATCACAACATAGCAGGAATAGTAGCATAGAGTGCCATACCCGCATCGTATGCGTCGTCCCCGTAGCTGCGGGTGCTCACTGGACGTGCGAGGGCGCCGGGAAGAAGCAACAGCACCGCGCAGGCGACCAACAGGAACAGCCACCACCGCCGCACGCTGGCGGAGTCGTTCAAGGTCATGGGGCGACCTGACGCAATCAGTGGGGGAAAATCAGTGGGAGATGTGCACATCGCAGGGTTATGAGTGGCCAGTCAGTGGGAGATGTGCACATCGCAGGGTTATGGGTGACAGGTCAGTGGGAGAAGTTCACATCGCAGGGTTATGGGTGGCCAGTCAGTGGGAGAAGTTCACATCGCAGGGTTATGGGTGGCCAGTCAGTGGGAGATGTTCACATCGCAGGGTTATGGGTGGCCAGTCAGTGGGAGAAGTTCACATCGCAGGGTTACGAGTGGCCAGTCAGTGGGAGATGTTCACATAGCAGGGTTATGAGTGGTTATGGGTGACAGGTCAGTGGGAGATGTTCACATCGCAGGGTTATGAGTGGCCAGTCAGTGGGAGATGTTCACATCGCAGGGTTATGGGTGGCCAGTCAGTGGGTGATGTTCACGTCGCAGGGTTATGGGTGGCCAGTCAGTGGGTGATGTTCAGCCGTCACTGATTCGCCATTGATGCTAAATTGGGTGACGAAGAGTGGCTTGTTGTTCGCATCTCGTCAACTCGTGAAGAAATTCTAGCGTTTAGATAATATAATTTAGGATTTAAGAGAGATGAGAATAGAACAGCGGTCAAATCGAAATGTGTATGTATCAGTAAAGAATAATGTGCATTCATAATTCGTAATAACTGATTCTATTAATGCATCGCTCCAAGCTGCTCTTCACAATTCACGATGAATTGCCCATGGTCTGAAGTTGCACTCGCACAAATGAATAGGTCATATTGTCCAAAAGGTTACACGCTTTATTACCCAAAGCACGAGCAGAAAGACCCCTCCTCCCAAATTATTCGGGCCAAACTGTGTCATGACTTACGTAAGCGCAAAAGGTGCTTCGCTTTTTGGACAAATTCTCACTCATATCTTTGAGAGTGTGGTCTGAGGGATGGCTCGTCTGGACATGACGGGCAATAACCATAAGTCTGCTGGACTCAACTTCTCTAGAACAATAAACGGATCGCAGAAAACAATTAAAACTTTTCTGCGTATACTTGCATGATTGAAGATCATTAAAGCTCCACTTTGATGTTAATTAGAAATGCATATTCAAGGCAATGGAAACATGTTTAGAATAAATTATATGAAAATGAAAGCTTCATGAGTTTTAGATCATCAACTACACGCATCGGCATTAATTATGTTGTGTTAAATAATAATTATAGGTCAATTATTGCTAGCTTTGTAAATTAATATATTCAGGGTAGATGAACGGAGGATTAGAGTAAATGTCGTTGCTTGTTAGAGATGATCGGGAAGGCTTTACATCGATGACTAGCCATTTGAACTTCATCATAGACTGAAGATAACATTTAAAGATTTTTTTATAAATTTATACGAAAATAATTTCCTTTTGATAAGAATGAACTAATTTAAACAAAAAATATAAATGAAGTCAGAAATGTGAAATAAAAGTAATACTTTAACATATATAAATGAAGAAACCCTGGTAATACAAAAGAAAAATTAGCATGGACGCTCAAACTCTGTTCAAGTTCTTTTAAAAGATATAAAACCCTGCTGCGTACCTATCATTTGAAGTTTATCGAAAAAATAAACTAATTATCTGGTACGAATACAATCAAAAATATTATAATTATTTCCAGCCACATTTATATATTTTAACAGAAGATTACTTTCAATAACATCTCATTATACAATATTTATTCGCAGAGTTTCAATTTGAAAAATAGCATCATGGTGGTAAAGTCCGGAAAAAAAATTCCGCAATCCGTGCGTCCAGCTCGCCGCCCAAACTAAATCGCCGTGCTTCTTTGGCGGCCGTCGCCGCGCATCCTGGGGACGTTCGAGAATTTCAACGTCCAGCAAAAACTGAACGGAACTTTTGATCCAAGATTTGCGAAGTGGCGAAAAAATAACAAGTTCTGGGGCGAGTGATAGCTGCGTGTATAGGAGGAACACTCGCAGGCAGTGCGGGCCGAACACGGAGGATAAACGCTTAACACGCGGTATATACGTTCTACACACAGGATGTACGTTCTACACGCAGGATGTACGCTGAACACGCAGGATGTACGTTGAACACGCTCATCGATGAACACTTTTCTTCCTGATCGAACGCGTCGTTAAAGTTTTCAGCTCACTAAGTTCAACGTTATTCTCACCGCCTTCAATGATAATTCAACAAAATCAAGAAAATAAATCCATCAGATGACAGGAGAAGAAGCTTGAAAGTCAAATCTTCTTCGTTTTTAAATCTCAGCCTGAAATGTATTCAAATAAAATATACGAGGTAAGTGATCAATCCCGTAATCGATACCGGCATTTAGGGAATAGTTATTAAAATGTATACGAAATTCGAACCATAATTTTACTTCAAGATATATGTTCAGAATTAAGAGCATGAATACATATAATATATATAGCCAGTAATAAAATTTGAAAATCTGGAAATTCGTTATGGATGTTCGTGAGCAACTTCTAATTACTGGAGACAACATAATTAAATGTACCATCGTCCAGGAAATTTTAGCGGAGTGATTGTTACACAAGTTTACGGTGTGGTCTTGAGACCGTCCCTCTGGACGATAAAAATAAGCCATATTTCAAGGCACCTTATCTCCGCCTCGAGATAAGGTATCAGCCGCTGCGATCGTAAAGGAAGAAAAGCGCACGATTAACGTCCGGCGTCTTGATGCTCGGCTACTTCTACATAATCAAATTAGAAAAATATAAGAATAAATTGCAATATATAGAAGTAGCGGGTAGCTCTTCCAACTCTTTCTTTTAGAATACATCGCTCAAAATGATACTTTAGGAAAATATACCATAACGTAGGCCTAAAGAAATAAATGATTCTTTTGGATTCCTCAAGTTTCCTCTGTAGCAGAAAAAAGTTCTCTGCGAGCCTGAAAATAGTTTACTACGGGCTTGGAAAAGTTCATGTTGACCAGGAAAAAGTTTCCAGTTGAAGAGAAAAGTTCCCCTATAGGAGACACCTGCGATCCAGTGGCAGGGTGTGCGGTATTAGGCTTTTTAGCGCATTTTCTCAAATATGGAAAAAATGCACTATTGTGCTTGCCATGTCCGTCTGTCTGTCTGTCCGTCCGTCCGTCCGTGACCTCAAGTTTTCGTCGACGAGAAAATGCGCTCTCTGTCACTCACTGCTGTGAGTACTGAGTTATATTTTTTTATCATTAGGTCTATCAAAAGTCAGTAGGTTCATCACGAGAGTTTAAAAACAAGCGAACAAATAACAAATGTTGAAAAAATAAAATCGGATGCTGGTGAAGTATTTCTTACTTTAAAATTTAACATTGACATTGACGTTCGACTCTTTGAAATTCACGGTATTGCACTCTAATTTAAATGATTTTCAATGAAAAAAATTCAATTGTATTATCAATCATAAATCCTTTATTTACACGTTCTGAAGATTCTTGAATCAAGTGATGGAACATAATAACGAACGAGAACGTGTGTAAATCCAGTATAGCCAAATTACACGTTTTACTTATTTTGAAGCTGCACGCTAATAAGGAAAGTACACTAATTCAACTATTAATCGGCAATATTATAAGTAACGATAGTACAATAAGAAAGTAAGTACGTCAAGGAGGAATTGCAATTTATTGGAAAGGTCGCGCGTAATCTCTACACGTCTGCCATCAGCGAGCCCAAGTGAGCCCGAGACTTTTTCCCAGATTGGAAAAAGTAGCGCGGTCGCAGGTTTCGAATTTTGAGGTAGTTTAGGGTAATTTTTATTGTAATTGAGCCATCTAGGCTGAAACTTGGAAGTAGAATACGTTAAACGTGTCCGGTTTCGGAATTTTGCTCCAGCTCGAGTCAAATCTAAAAATTTATCCTTAAAGCGAATTATTAATGGAAGGAAATATTATGCATTAAATGGAAACCGCAAAGCTGTTAGACAAGCCTGCCTGATGAGATGAAAGAAAACATACCACCGTGAAAAGTGCAGTATTTAATTACTACAGCGCCACAACATTCTATTCAATAAAATTCTCGAGAGAAAATACATGTAATTTATAAAATGGTTAATAGACAGTTGAATTCTTATAATTTTGTTTCCCGATTTCTATATAGAAAAACATGGATGAAGGTGACGTTATATTAAATTTATATATATAGTGAATAATTATTAAGTAGCAAATTACATGTGAGAGGACGGCCTTTGATAAAAAACTACTCAAATATCATACATTATAATAGGACAATATTCCTTCAGCAAAAACAAACCATTATTTAACGATGGAATGTTGAATATATTTTGCTCCATAGTTTGAAACCAAATCATTACACGTAATCTTCGTACAGATGTGTGGTGTAAGCTTAACATTTTGGTATGCATTGAACCTGAACGTCCGGAAATACTTCCAGCTGCCCGAGGCTTGGGCATAAAAATTTGAACTTGATTAAGCAACGCAGCTGCGGCCAAGAGGCATGCATGAGCTGCCCTTCTGTATTCCGTTACAATCCTGCACAGAATAATGGCTGCACGGCGGCCGGCACTATATTCCGTTACAATCCTGCGCAGAATAATGGCAGCACGGCGGCCGGCACTATATTCCGTTACAATCCTGCGCAGAATAATGGCAGCACGGCGGCCTGCACTATATTCCGTTACAATCCTGCGCAGGATAATGGCAGCACGGTGGCCTGCACTATATTCCGTTACAATCCTGCGCAGAATAATGGCAGCACGGCGGCCGGCAATCTCCGTTTGCGGATGAGTGTCTGCAATATTGTAGCTAAAAATTTGAGCAGTACAAATGTGAACTAACAGCTGCAGCCTTAAAATTAATTAGATGACAAAAACTGCAACAGATTTTATCTGTAAATAAATTGCTGCTCGAAATTGAAATGAAAACTAAGACCCGCTGGGATTTTAAAGTAGCAGGATTGTTAGAAGATCCTTTGAAAATAGTGGCATTAAAGGGTATTTGGCGGCAGTGAACTTCACGTCGAGGACAAAGGAACAAAGTGTGCAGGCTGGAACATTAACGAAGTGCGCCCGTAAATTACATCACTACAGCAGCAGAATTTGTCCTACAATGAACTCTTACTTCAGCGAACGATAAGAAATATACAAATTACTTTTGTGTTATAATAGGATAAAATCAACGGGTATAGGATTCATACGATTTATGGGACCCCCGCGGCTTTAATACTGTGCATAATTATCATAGTTTGGTATACAGCAAAAAATGTTACATTTTTATATACTGCTGCATAAGGAATACTTTAATGCAGTATCATTTCGAGAGAATCATCGTTTGTATAAAGTATAACTATTATTTCGTGTGTTAATGCGCATACATGTTAGGCTAAAACTATGATTATTCTGACAAATTAATCATGGCCATGCAATAAGATAGATGATCATGGATACATTAAAAATTGCTGATATTTCTAGCTAAAAACCTGGTATTGCGTCTTACTGAGAGTAGCAACTAGTTAACCTATCGTTTTCAAGTGCAAGTAACTTCGTCAATGCTATTCGTACCTAAAGGTTCGGTGACGATGGTTATACTCGGGAAAAGCAGGTTCATGGGTCAACAGATATGCAACAGATACTGAAGGTTGCAACACTCACCCATCTTGGTTGTATAGTATGGGTCAACAGATATGCAACAGACATTTAAAGTTGCAACACTCCACCATCTTGGTTGTATAGTATGGGTCAACAGATATGCAAGATACTGAAGGTTGCATCACTCCGCCATCTTGGTCGTATAGTATGGGTCAACAGATATGCAACAGATACTGAAGGTTGCAATCATCTTGGCTGCACAGGCCTCGGGCTCGACTCGGGTCTGCTAGATGCCCCTATATAATGAAGACCGCCAAGTGTCATTAAGTAACCAAGTTATAATTCCCCGTGCCATTTAAGCGAGTCTTTATTTCAACACTTCTACCTCATGAGCTCTACCAAGTTCTCTACCGCAATTCTCAGGTAAATCCTTCTACCTTGCAGTGCACCAACTCTACTTAACTAGAGCTGACAATGTAGGGTATATCAAGTCATATTCTACTTCAAGTCGCATTAGATAATAAGTACAAGCCTATGTAACGTCAAGCACTAAACCCTCCAATCCAAGGCAATTTTTTTTTCATTGCTGGATCAGAAGTCAGAAAATTAACTTAACTTAAAAAAACATCCATCTCAGGTTATTTTTACCCTCGAATTTAAAATAACATTTGAATTAAGATTTAAATATATCCATTTTCCATTAATTCTTGTACGTACATATATTAAATATTCTGGTAAGATTTAAAGGCTCATAATCCCTGCACGTTCTTCAAGGAAACCTACTGGGGTGCAGCGTAGCGCGTAGGATTCTCTCCTCTAAGTAATATCTCTCGTCTAAGTTAATGCGCCGTAACTTCATCCTATACGCTAGAGGATCAGAGGAAATCCTTCACGCTGGATGAATCCAATTGAATCCTATTATTTCTAGAGCTCTTAATCGCCAATTAAAACAATTCACAATATCGACAGGAGTAGAATTAGTCGAAGTGGTTGAATTGGCACACGTTATTACGATAACATGATTACACGATATAACACGATTACACGATTAAGTCTAGCTTATAGATTCTAAATCATGAACAAACTTGGGCGGCAGAGTGCTCTAAAGAAACTTGCAAGACATCATTGATGCGATCATTTAATTCAAACAAACTTCTAAGTTGTTCATTTAAAAATATTACTCGAATTAATTCACAATTAAACCTCACTGATGTGAAAATGTACATTACAGTCAGGAAAAATAAAAAATTTAAATCGTTTCAACAGACATTTATCTTACTTATATTTGTACATGGAAAAGGCCTTTTAATACGTAGGCCATTTAATACGTAGGCCATTTAATACGTGTGTAGGCCATTTAATACTGACCGACGAAGCTATTAGATGCCAGAGCGTCTCGCAAACGTCGCCAGTGGGCGACATGGAGTCGCCGAAATTGTTGCGCCGTGGCAGATATTTTAACAGGAGGAAGAAGTCATCACGAATTATGACTGAAAAATCTCTAGACTGACCGTAACACGAGGCCACAACTGGGCCACAAGTTGCGAACAACTGGACGATACCTGGACCACCATATGTTCCACAACTGGTCCACAATTGGACCACACCTAGCCCACACTGGACCTATAAGGGAAACACAACTGGACCACAAGTGACGCACAACTGGACCACAAGCTTTGAACAACTTGACGATACCTGGACCACAACTGGACCACCATGTGTTACACAACTTGGCCCACAAGTGACGCACAACACATCAGAACTGGACAATATCTGGACCACATATTACCCTTACCGTGACTAAATACCCAGCCATTGGCTGCAGCGGTGAACCTAAATTAGGATCAAAACACGCATGTGATGGTGATTTGAACCCATGTACTATACACGTAAGGAAGATTTGAGCCGGAATATTGGACCTTAGTTCACATGAGAGGGCAACTTGAACCGGAATGTGGACTCATTTCTGAACCAACAGAAATGTATAAGCCACTCGTTTTTATCGAGCTTGCATGCAAATATTCCTAAATTATACGACTCGAGGACCAAAATGCAACTGAATAATTCCAATAAATGTAGCTTGCTCAAGTTAATTTGTGAAATTTTATACAAGATACGAGCTCAGAAAGTATTACAAGAACAAAAAACACAAGCAAGAGCGTTGACATGCATTCATGGCAAATCCATGATTCGTCAAACCCAGTAACTTAGAAAACCATGGACCTGGAAACTTCCACATCCTCATGCCACGCGCCCCTGAAAATCTCACTTCAGAT
The DNA here is from genome assembly GCF_000764305.2 of Hyalella azteca. Lineage (NCBI taxonomy): Eukaryota > Metazoa > Arthropoda > Malacostraca > Amphipoda > Hyalellidae > Hyalella > Hyalella azteca. Next base: position 58,876 of record NW_025936630.1, on the reverse strand, counting down.
CTTAGGCGTGTGATGGTCGGCCAGACATGAATCGCCTACACTGTCCTGAACAGAGCAAAAACTTGCCCTTCAAAGTTAGCGCGACTTCGGCCGAGTTACAAGCCACGGACTGGAAATTATTTTATCATTCATTCCATGGGACGGAAACCACGGCCCTGATGAACGAGCAGGCACGGGAGTTATCGAGGGGCGCCGCCCCCCTTGACAGGCCATGCATGCAGTTGAACAACAGCACAACGGGGGGCGAAAATCCCTTAACAAACGCGCAGTCTGCCGAGAGGAAACAACTTGACTGAAAAACTGGTGCATTAATAGAGCACCAGTAATGCAGCAGCGGTGCACCAGTAATGCAGCAGCGGTGCACCAGTAATGCAGCAGCTGTGCACCAGTAATGCAGCAGCGGTGCACCAGTAATGCAGCAGCAGCGCACCAGTAATGCAGCAGCGGTGCACCAGTAATGCAGCAGCGGTGCACCAGTAATGCAGCAGCGGTGCACCAGTAATGCAGCAGCGGTGCACCAGTAATGCNACTGTGTTAACACCACCATCATCGTAGACTGTGTTAACACCACCATCATCGTAGACTGTGTTAACACCACCGTCATCGTACACTGTGTTAACACCACCATCATCGTAGACTGTGTTAACACTACCATCATCGTAGACTGTGTTAACACTACAGTCATCGCAGACTGTTAACACCACCATCATCGTAGACTGTGTTAACACAACCATCATCGTAGACTGTGTTAACACCACCATCATTGTAGACTGTGTTAACACCACCGTCATCGTAGACTGTGTTAACACCACATCACCGTAGAAAATTATGTCCATTGAAAAATACCAGACTTTACTATGGAACAAAATGTTAGTTAAATCAGCGTGCAAATCTTGCTATTTCACAAAGAGATAAGATGCGTCATCGCTGTGTAACTTTTCCATCACTAATTTTGTTCCTCCAAACTTTTCTGAAATGGCGATGCATTTTCTGAAATAGCGATGCACAGCGTCGGAAATGGTTAGATTGCAGCGCTCGATGAACTGCCCATTTTTCTTTCTTGGACATAAGGATAAAATGTCCATGTTTCTTCATGGGGCTGGCAGGTATGAGGTACACTCACACAAATGAGCGAGACTTCGTCGGAATAGCGAAGCACTTTTCGCCCTCTAATGGATCATTATGACCTTACCAAATTAATTAATGGGCGTTACTGAGAGCTTTGTAAGCTCTGTAAATATATACTCGTGCTATGGGCAAGAAAGGAGGGTCACTATTTATTTGGACAATGTGACCCATTTAATTTTCAGGGCGCAGACACACGGTTCCTATGCAGGCTCGGCATCAGATTAGCTTCCCCTCATCGTTCCTCGTTACCGACGACGCGATTGTTCAGGCGGCGCCCCATTAACCGACGTGGCTGCAACTGCCGTGCCTGCAGCTGCGGCCCTCAGCCCTTTTGAGGAGCATGGGCCCTGGGGCACAATGTAGAAGCATGGGACCTGGGGCACAATGTAGAAGCATGGGCCCTGGGGCACAATGTAGAAGCATGGGCCCTGGGGCACTATTTAGAAGCATGGGCCCTGAAGCACAATGAAGAAGCATGGGACCTGGGGCACAATGTAGAAGCATGGGCCCTGGGGCACAATGTAGAAGCATGGGACCTGGGGCACAATGTAGAAGCATGGGACCTGGGGCACAATGTAGAAGCATGGGCCCTGGGGCACAATGTAGAAGCATGGGACCTGGGGCACAATGAAGAAGCATGGGACCTGGGGCACAATGTAGAAGCATGGGACCTGGGGCACAATGTAGAAGCATGGGACCTGGGGCACAATGTAGAAGCATGGGACCTGGGGCACAATGTAGAAGCATGGGCCCTGGGGCACAATGTAGAAGCATGGGACCTGGGGCACAATGTAGAAGCATGGGACCTGGGGCACAATGTAGAAGCATGGGACCTGGGGCACAATGTAGAAGTATGGGCCCTGCGGCACAATGTAGAAGCATGGGACCTGGGGCACAATGTAGAAGTATGGGCCCTGGGGCACAATGTAGAGGTATGGGCCCTGGGGCACAATGTAGAAGCATGGGCCCGGACACAATTATCCGAAAGATAATGGTATCTCTTATGGCTCCTCATCCGGAGCCATACTCGCTCTCTACCAGGCAAATGTAACTAATGTTTAAATGCAAATGTAACCAATGTCAAAATGCAGAAATATATCTAATGAGTTAATGTATTTGCGATAATTTCGACTCGAAATAATATGTTAGATACCGTATAAATAATAAATCTACAGAGACTTGCGTATGCGCTGAAACAGACCCACGTTCCAAGAAAGTACATTGCCGTCACCAGAATCTCATTTTAAACCTCGTAAGTGGCATTAGAAAAGATCTTTGCAAAAACGGTTTCCCCACTAGATTTAAAAATATAATTTATTCAAAATCTTTTATTATATATCAAAATTTGTGGGTTGTAAGCCATGAACAGCAATATATAGAGGCTGCTAGCTGGGGCGCGCATGCAGGTTAGTTAATTGATTGTGTCGGGATATTCTCAGGACCTGAAGAGTTATGCTTGGTGGGAGAATAGCAAGGCGTTGTAAAACTGGGAGGATAGGAAGGATTGGCTTAAATAATGAAATTTGATTTTTTAATTCGTATGTATAAATTTAGTTTAATTTTAATATTCAGTAAATAATAACAAAAAATATTAGTATGTACAAGGGGAGTTCTATGTTCTATACGTAAAATGTCAGTTTCGTTTGATCATCATTAAATAGGGTTGACTGGACATGGTAAGACAAATAACACACAATACACAAAAGGCGAAACAAAATTCTCTGTTCTGCTGAACAAATTTTCTGCTTAGCGGAACAGAAAAAAAAACAAAGCGCAGTATCCACGACGCTACGCGGGCATCAAACAAAAAGTTTCTGGAAATTTTTTCCTGATTGGCGACATGTTTAGCGACTTTTAAATTTTCCTAGTGATTAACATTTTTTCTCATTACCAAACTAGTGTCCTCGATACCACACATTAATATGTGCACCGCCGAAAAGCGTGCGTAAGCCTACCAAATATTGTAGAATTTTCATCAAATTCTCACGCCGTTCACTCCATCCTAACTCTGGCCATGCTCTCGGTAGCACACATAAAACTCAATGAATACATTAAGTGCCGCTGGGCTGGCCTATGGCGCCTATGATGCAAAATTGCAGCCTCTAAAGTAACACGCTCGGACACCGCTGCAGCTTCCACTAAATTTCCTATTACGGAATAAAAAAACTGCTAACAAAATTAAATTAATAATGTGAAGTATAGCTACGAGTTGCGGCCATGAACAGAATGTGCAGTTGTAGTGACTACCGTGCGTAGTTGAAGCGACTTTTGTGAGGTTCGTAGGCGCAAAAAACAGCAAACGCAATTGTTCAAGTGGATCAATATTGTTGTGATGGGAACGTCGATGGTACGTTATCTTCCGGCCAGAGATGATAAATTTCTGATCAAGCGATGAATGGATGAAGAAAACTGCAAACTTTACAAGCTTTACTTTGCACTTGCTCGGGAAGTTTGCACCACGCATGAAAAACGTGCCAAGCTCAATGAATGACAAACTTTGCAACAAAAAACTTTTCCAATGCATCCCAAACGTCTGCCTGAATAAAAAGGCGACTCGTTTTACACAATTTCATACATTTTTATTCGGCACCAGAAAATCCATAAATCATCAATAAGGCGCTCCGTTCATTATTTCCCCGTAAGCACTGAACTAATCGCATTAAGTCGTATCCTCGACAGGGGTCCTGCAGTGAAAGTTCTTATGGACGAGTCAGTTAGGGACCCTTCACCATTTATACTCAAAACTTCAAGCATTTCAGAGCTGCTAACATATGCACCCACAGTACAACTACAGCATGTCATCTGCATTTAGTGGACAGCGCAAGCATCATCAGCATTTAGTGCGCAGCGCAAGCATCATCAGCATTTAGTGCGCAGCGCAAGCATCATCAGAAAAAGGCTTCCTGAAAAAGAAAAAGGCATTTTCAGATTTTCTTTTCAGAAAAGGCATTTTCAGCATTTAGTGGACTAAGCATTCATTATCATTCAGTTATGATATATCCAAGCTTAGTCTTATCATTAATAATACATAAAATAACAGTTCTATTGTCACAACAATATTTCAGTGAAAATGATCATATTGCTTTCAATAAATGACACTGAAAGATGACTTTTTGAATAGGTTTAGTTTAAACACCTTTGCAAATCGTGATCTGCAAATATTTAATACTAATGATGACTTCGGTAGCATATATAAGAGTTAGTGATACTAGAAACGACAATCAAAACTTCAACACATAAGCAAGACGAAACAAAATTCTCTGTTCTACTGAACACTCTGTTCAAAGTACTTATATCATTAGTCTGCTTATATCGCAAGTTCACAAGGAATTTAAAAGCAAAGAAAACGCCAAGAAAATTCACCATATCGATATTGAAAACGTTTCGGAGTCCAGCTCCATCATCAGTTCGACTAAACTAAAAATGAATAAAATCACTTTAAAAGTCAAAATTCAAAGACAGACATAAAACCTAAACAA